>NW_024427107.1:3877177-3957896 GCF_017311325.1 Ursus maritimus
TATATATATATATATATAGTGTAAGAATTTCCATGAGTTTACTTTTTAAAAAATTTATTTATTTATTTGAGAGAGAGAGAGAGAGAGCATGAGCTGGAGGGGCAGAGGTAGAGGGAGAGAGAAACTGGAGCAAAATTCATGCTAGCTGCAGAGCCTGAGGCAGGGCTCAATTCCATAACCTTGAGATCATGATTTGAGCCAAAAGCAAGAGTCTGATGCTCAACCCACTGAGCCATCCAAGTGCCCAAGCCTGAGTTTCTTTTTGGTTGAACACTAGTTTTTAAATTATTTGAGTAAATACCAAGAAAGTTTATTGCAATTTCATATGGCAAGAGTATGTTTAATTTTGTAAGAAATCATTAAAATTTCTTCCAAAGTGACTATACAATTTGGTATTCTCACCAGTAATAAATGTGAATTCCTTTTGCTCCACATCTTCACGAGCATTTTGGCCATTCTAATAGTGGTATCCTTACCTAATCATAAGCTGAATGAGAGTCTTAGTTCTCAGTGCCCAGTAGCTCCTATTCTTCCTAACTGTTTCAACTTAAAATTCTTCATCATCTTTGTATTTATTTGTTAGAGCTGCCATAACAACGTAACACAAATTGAGTGGCATAAACAACAGAAGTCTATTAGCTTGCGGGTCTGGAGGCTAGAAGTCTGAGATCAAGGTGTCAGTAGGACCAAGCATCCCATGAAGGCATTAAGGAAAAATCTGTTCTGGGATTCTCTCCTGGTGCCTGATAATTCCTTGACAGCATATTTGTAATCTTCACATGGTATTCTTCTTGTGTGTGTGTGTGTGTGTGTGTGTGTGTGTGTGTGTCCTTTTTTATAAGGACATCCAGTCAAATTGGATTAGGGGTCTGCCATACTTTAGTATGACCTCATCTTAACTCACCAAATCTATAATGACCCTATTTCCAATAAAGTCACATTCTGATGTCAGAGGGTTAGAATTTTAACCTATTAATTTTGATGAAAACACATTTCAACACACAACAGTCCTTTAGATGGCAGCTTAAATGCCCTTTATAATGAGAAGGTTTTTTCTTTCTCTTCATCAGAAAAGCTGAAGTCTTTCTGCCATGTACTTATAGCACTTGGCCACTTTTATTACTATGGTTTAATTTACTATTTTCCTTATTAAACTTTAATTTTTTTGAGGGCAGAGACTATGTCCATTTTGCTTACCTTAGTATATTTACCACCTAGCACCATGTTTGGAACGAAGAGGTACTTAATGAAAGGTGTTATTGTTGGGTCTTAATAGAAACAATAACCAAAACTGAGGTTTTTGTCCAGAATTAAAGTGAATGGCATTACAAAAGTGACTACATTATGCTATTTTAGTGATTATCTTGACATAATTGCTTATTTTTCTAAGAAAATAGTTTGCTCTTATAAGGAACTGTTAATCATATAAATAATAGCTAACAAAATAGGAAAACAAGAGTTGTTATTCCTTTGTACTTTTAAAATTATTTAGGTCTGATGTTTCTTGTCTTGCATTATCATTTTATTTAAAACATCTTGTAGTTATATGTGTGTGTACATATATAAATACATTTTAGTAATCTATCAATAGTAATCTATAATAGTGACCTATACCTAGTAATATGTAAATACATTTTTTAAATGATCAAGTTTTACATTATTTAGAAACACTTTTTCTAAAAGCAAATATAAAAGAAAAATTTCAAAATTAAGCCATTGTAAAGTAAACATTGAAAAACATATATAGATATAGTGTTATACAGGAGAACTCAATTTACCAATTCTGTGAAATGCTCTCAGAATGATAAAAATAATCAAGATGCATCCAGAGAGAATAAGGATCTCTGTTGTCCAGCAGTAAAGCTAGCTTTCTTAAGAATAATCAGGATAAAAGAAACTACTTCAACTCTTCTTTTCTTGAGTTACTGATTTTGTTCAATAAATAAGTGAAACCAAAGAATCAAAGTCAAATAACCATGAATATGTTATGTTGACATTTCTAAATGACTTTGAATGTGCAGTAATGGGATTTGCAGATCTGCTCTATGACAGTTCCCACAAAATTATTATGTGGAACAAAATTATGCCATTCCTAAAAAATGATTGTGTTGCCATGGTCACTTCTGTCAGGAACACTCTATCTTATCTCTTCTATAGCAAGCACTTTCGGTTTCATGATTGTTATGTTCTAAAACTCTAGTGTCTTTTAATTATGTATAACTTACTTTATTCTTTTCCATAGAAAATGTTGCAAATGATTATCAGCTATTTACTGAAAAAAATAATTTATTGATGTGAAATTTAAAAAACAAATTTACAAATTAACTATTTTAAAGTAAACAATTCAGTGACATTTAGTATATTCAGTTTTGTGCTACCACTGCCTCTATCTAGTTTCAAAACATTTCCATCATTCCACAGTAGTATCATTATACATTAGGCAATCTGTCCCCATTCTTCTTTTCCCAGCCCCTCACAAATATCTATATGCATTTTGTCTCCATGGATTTATCTTTTCTGGTTATTGCATATAAGTGGAATGATACAATATGTGACCTTTGTGTCTGACTTTTTTCACCAGCAAAATGTGTTCTGGGTTCATCTGTGTTGTGTGAAACAGTTCTTCATTCCTTTTTTATGGTTGAATATCCAACTACTCTGATAACATACAAAAGGAAGATAATAATTCTGCTCATTTGAGTTCCACATCCTACTCAGAAAAATCGATAGTGATGGGGTTAAAGGAAACAAAGAAGGATCTAAGTCCATTATTGGATTCAGAATGGCCTCTATAAACTATTCAAATGAACACAATTTGTCTTTGAAAGTGGGCCATCTTTACTCCTGCACCTCATTGCATGTTTTCTGCATAATGTGAATAATTTATGTAGTTCTCTAATGCTCCTACTTAAGCCTCCCTGGCTTAGTGTTACCTAACATGCTCCAAAATACAGATATTCTTAGGATTTTATCAAAACTCATATCCCTTATTATCAAAATTCATATTCCCTAAATTCCATTAAGCTAAGCTAAAAGAAATATGGAGAATAAAATCAGAACGAACCATGAGAGACTGTGGACTCTGGAAAACAAACTGAGGGCTTCAGAGGGGAGGGGAGTGGGGGATTGGGATAGGCTGGTGATGGGTATTAAGGAGGGCACATATTGCATGGTGCACTGGGTGTTATATGCAAATAATGAATCATGGAACATTGCATCAAAAACTGGGGATGTACTGTATGGTGATTAATATAACAAAATAAAAATTATTAAAAAAAAAAGGAATGACATCAACACAAAAGAAGAAACCAACTCCAAATATTATGGAAGTTTCTGGATTCAGATGGACTGGAACTATTATACCCCAACTTTTTTTAAGTTTCATAAGCCAATAAATCCAGCTTTTTCTCAGGAAAAAAAAAAAAGAATGAATTCAAACTGATGGATGTTAATGACAATAGATAACACTTTTATAGCATTTACTGTGTATCCAGTCTGCTTCTAGGTTGTTTACATATATTAGCTCATTTAATCCTCATGACAACTTTTAAGGTAGGTACTAATATTATTTCTATTTTATGGGTAAGAACATGGAGTTTAAACAGATTTCCCTAAATCCTCTAGCAAGTTACAAAAGCAGAAAAAATGAATAAAACATTGCTTGTATATATATTTTTTTCCTTTGGAAAGCACTTAAATGAAATTTCAGTCACAGTAATTAACTAAATGTTGGGAGTATTAGAAAGGTGGGTAAGCTTTTTAAGTGTTTGTTTTTTATTTATAGTCAGACATGGATCAACAATGTTTTCAATGATTGGATGTTTGGCCTTGTGAATTGCTCTGAGATGTTCTACTTCTAAATGTGCTTTGTTAGGGATGCCTGATGTCTCAAATTCATGAGATTACAACCAGTGTTTTCACAGTGGAATCCATGACAATGAAAGTAGGTAATGGGATCATCCCTTCAGGGGTAGATGCTCTTTATAAATTGAGACTATATTACACAGAGGCTATGTAATATATTGAGAGGTGTTATAACAGTAGGACCTCCACTGACATAGGCCTTATCTCTATGGCTCATTTGTGCAACCCCAGGTTCCTTTGTTCCAAGACCACTTGGTTCCAACTTCTCTAAACTTCTTTCAGATAGCCATTGCCCTGTGCTTCTTCCTGTTCAGAATCCTTGAACCTAAGGTGCCTCCACCTGGAACTCATTCACTAATTTACATACATAACTGCTACTTACTCCAGGTGTCATTTTAAAGGCTACTTTTTTCAATGAAACTTTCCTTGATACCACTCCTTTCCATCACCATCATTAAGACTTCCGAGTTACATTTCATTATCTTCTTTTTGTATATAAGGAAACTGAGAAAAATTGCCTATTCATTTTTACAAGTTTAGGCAAAGGGTAATTAAAATAGGCTGAGCACAAGTTTCTTGGCTACATAAAACATGGAGAGAAAAATGTACAATGGCTAGGAAGCTTAGGACCCAAAAAAAGAATGACAATGAAATTGAGTTATCTTATTGACTCATGTGTCTCAGACAGGCTAATGGAGAAATCAGCAACCAAGAACACCAATGAGCACAAATTATAAAAAGCTTCAAGGAAAGCATGTTCACTTTAGCCATATGACCTGGTAAGGGACAAATTAGCAAGACAGAAGACATTTGGACAACAGAAATCATTAACAAATATGAAGATAGCATGCTAAAAGTTACAAAAGCTGAAAAAGAAAGAGAAAGCAGACTGAAAAAAAATGAACAGGGCCTTAGGGATCTGTGGGCTTGGAGCAAAAAAAAAAAAAAAAAAAAAAAACCTAACATTTTTGTCATGGCAATCCCAGAAGGAAAGGAAAACCTAGTTGGAATTAAAAAAAAAAAGTATTTGAAGAACTAATGGCTGAAAACTGCCCAAATTTATAAAATATAAATCCATATAGATTCAAGTATGTGAGTGAATCCCAAACAGGATAAAGTCGAAGAAATCCCTTACAAAATATATCACCAACTATATCAAAGTGAAAACCTGTATATCATCAAATTAAAGGCAAAGAAAGTGAAAGCAGAAAGAGAGAAAGGACTCTTCTTTACTATAGGGGGATAAAAAACAAACAAACAAACAAAAAACAATTAGGATGATAGTAGATTTCACTTCTGAAACCATAGTAGCCAGAAGAACGTAGAATGACACATTCCAAGTTTTGAAAGAAATGGATTATCAAACCACAATATTATCTCCAGTAAAAATATCCTTCAAGAATAAGGGAGAAAGCTTGTTTGGGAAACTGAGAGTTGCATGGAATGGCTCCTCCCCTTCCTGCCCAGGCAAGGGTATTGGGGCATAGCCCCACTCTCTATGGCTCTTGTCCCACTGACCAGAAAGGCAGATAAAAACACCTGAAAGCTGTGCTTCCCAGTGGAGCTCAAGCCAAGAGAAAGACAGGCAGAACTCATAGCTTGCAGGGCAAAGGCAGTGGCCTTGTTTTGCAAGGGAACTTGACATGCAAATTGAATTACTACAACAAACAAAGAATTTTGCAAGTTTTAGAGCTGTTTCTCCTGTGCTCAAACAAAGATTCTAATTCATAGTTATGCTCATCACCCCATACAGCTTTCAGCCTGTCTGACCAGAGAATCTAACCAGAGCAAACAGGGAAATGTAAAGCTCATTCAATAGCCTTAGGTACAGTGGCACTTGAACACAGAGTAAAGCCTCTCTGTGGCTATGGCTTCCCTCATCTGCAAAGTAAAACCAATGACCTCACTTAACCAGGAAATTTAGTGCACACTCATCCAGTTTGGATCCCCAGTGAGTCATGCAGGCTCTGAATCCTGTCTTGGTGCCCTCCCAGGGCAAGGAAACTAATTCATATTTCACCTACAAATGAATATAGTGCCCAGTCTTATAGCCCCAGTCCTACCATCTGGTAAGCCTGACCAGAGAATCCAGGCAAGTGTAGAGCCCACTGTACAGCTTCATTTGGGTAGGGAATGAAGTCAGTAGTCTTATCTAACTGTTCTCAGGCACTGGAACAATCCCCCACCCTTTCCCAGCCTCACAGTTTGAACAGTTGCCTCTCCCCAAAATAGTCTTACCCAAAATATTACCAAGAGACACCTCCAGAAACCCAAACTGAGCTGATTGTTGCAGATCTCTCTCTGCCAAAACAAACCTATAAAGTCTGGAAGAGGAATCTGATTAATTTAAATGTGTGGATGCCAATGTAAGAAATCAAGGATTAAGAAAAACCAGGTAAGTGTGACACCATCAAAGGACACTAATACAGCTGTAATAATTGATCATAAAGAATTGGGGGGGGGGAGAAGTGGAGATCCATGAACTGTCAGACAAACAATTCAGAATAATCCTCTTAAAGTAGTGTAATGAAATATAAGAACACACAGAAAACTAAATGAAATTAAGAAAACATTGCATGAATAAAACAAGAAGATATACAAAGCAATAGAAACCATTAAGACAAACTAACAGAGATCTTAGAGGTAAAAAACACAATAACTGAACTGAAGAATTCAATTCTTCGAAAGCAGAATTGACCATGCAAAAGAAAGAATCAGTGACCTGGATGATAGGACATTAGAAATAGTACAGTCAGAGGAACAAAAAGGGGGGGGGGCAGGAAAAGAGTGAATAAAGCCTAAGAGACTCATAGAACACAATAAAAAAGAATGATATTTGCATTATGGGAATTCCAGAAGCAGAAAAGAAAAAGGAACAAAAATATATTTAAAGCAATAATGGTTGAAAATTTACCAAACCTGGGGAAAGAAATAGACATTCAGATCCATAAAGCCAAAAGGAACCCCAAAAATGTTGAAGCTGACTAGGGCTACACCAAGACATATATAATTAAATTGCCAAAAGGCAAAGGCAAAGAAAAAAAATTGAAGCAGTAAGAGAAAAGAGAGAAGTTACATAGAAGGGAACCCCCATTAGACAAAACTGTTGGCAGATTTTTAACAGAAATGGAATGATATATTCATATTATTGAAAGAAAAAAAACTGCCAACCAAGAATTCTGTATCTAGGAAATTTTTCCTTCAGAAATGAGTTATAAAGACTGTCCCAAACAAACACAACAAAAGCTGAAGGAGTTCATTTACAACTAGATGTGCCTTACAAGAAATGTTAAAGGGAGTTCTTTCAGTGGAAGTAAGAAGACACTAATAAAAGTCATAAAATTATAAAACCAGCATTAAACTTGCTGTAATGGTAAACACATGGTCAAAATTGGATTCTGTAATTTGGTAATGGTGGTCCATAATTCACGTACAATTCTAGCTTAAAAGTGAAAAAAAAAAAAAGAAAAATAACCATAACAACCGTAATCTGTTATTACAAATACATCTGTCCTTATACCAAAACCAGATAAGGACACTAATAGATAAGAAAACCACAGGCTGATATCCATGGTGGATATAGAGACAAAATTTTTCAATAAAATATTAGCAAACCGACTTCAGCAGCACATTAAAAGGATCATTCATCATGATCAAATGTGATTTATCTCTGGGGTGCAAAGGGGTGGTTCCACATACACAAATCAATCAATGTCATATATCACCTTAATATAATAAAAGCAAAGAATCATATAATCATCTCAATAGATGAAGAAAAAAATTTTGATAAAACTCAACTGCAGTTCATGATAAAAACTCTTTAATGATTTGGCATAGAAAGAATATACCTCAACATAATAAAGGTCATATATGACAAGCCCACAGCTAACATCTTACATACTCAAGAGTGAAAGTTTGGAAGCATTTCCTTTAAGACTGGGAACAAGATGAGGCGGTCCGTCTAACCACTTCTATTCTAGGTAATACCAGAAGTCTTAGCTAGAGTAATCAAGCAAGAAAAAGAAATAAAAGGTAAGACAATTGGAAAGTATGAAGTAAAATTGTCTTTATTTGCAGATGGTATTATTTTTTATAGAGAAAATCCTAAAAACCCAACCAAAAAACTATTAGATCTCATCAATGATTTGTTAAGTTGCAGTATACAAAATAAACATAAAAAATCAGTAGCATTTCTATACACTAACAATGAATTTCCTGAAAAACAAAGATAGTAATACAATTTACAATATTGTAAAAACCAATATAATACTTAGAAATTAATTTAACCAAGGAAGGGAAAGATTTGTACTCTGAATACTACAACACTGATGAAAAAAACCAAAGAAAACACAAAAAAATGGAAAAGTATTCTATGATTATGGATTGGAAAATTTAGAATGCTAAAATGTCAATACTACCATAACCATTTATATATTCAAGGCAATCCCTATCAAGATTCCAATGGCATTTTTTACAGAAATAGAAAAAGAAACCTGAAATTTATATGGAACAAAAGACCCCAAATAGCTAACAAAAAGCCCAGAAATAAACCCAAGCATATATGGTCATCTAATATTTGATAAGGGAATCAAGACCACGTGAAACTGTAAAACTCCTAGAAAAAAAATAGGAACAAAGTTCCTTGACATGGGCCTTGTTAGTGATTTTTTGGATATCACACTTAAGGTACAAGCAACAAAATAAAAAATAAACAAATGGGACTACAACAAACTAAAAAGCTTCTGCACAACAAAGAAACCATCGAAAAATTGAAAAGATGACCTATGGAATGGGAAAAAAATATTTGCAAACTGTATATCTGATAAAGGATTAATATCCACAATATATAAAGAACAATTCAGTAGCAAAAAAAAAAAAACACACACACACAAAAAAACCCAAAATAACCCATTTTAAGAAATGGTCAAAGGACCTGAATAGATCTTTTTTTTCAAAGAAGATATATAAAATGTCAGCAGCTACATGAAAAATGCTCAATATCACTAGTCATTAGGGAAATGCAAATAAAATTCCCAATGAGATATCTCTTCACACCTGTTATAATGGCCGTCACCAAAAAGACAAGAGTAACAAATGCTGGCATGGATATGGAGAAAAAGGGCTCCATGCTATACGTGCCCTCCTTGATACCCAACACCAGGTTAGCAGATCTCCCCACCCCTCTCCCCTCTAAAACCTTCAGTATGTTTCCTGGAGTCCATAGTCTCTCATGGTTCATCTCCCCTTCTGTTCCCCCCCAACTTCATTTTTCCCTTCCTTCTCCTAATGATCTCCCTTCTATTCCTTATGTTCCACAATTAAGTGAAACCATATGATAATTGTCTTTCTCTGCTTTACTTAGTTCACTTAGCATAATCTCTTCCAGTTCCATCCATGTTGATGCAAATGTTGGGTAATCATCCCTTCTGGTGGCTGAGAAACATTCCATTGTATATATGGACCACATCTTCTTTATCCATTTGTATGTTGAAGGGCATCTTGGCTCCTTCTACAGTTTGGCTATTGTGGACATTGCTGCTATGAACATTTGGGTGCATATGGCCATTCTTTTCACTACATCTGTATCTTTGAGGTAAATACTCAGTAGTGCAATTGCTGGATCATAGGGTAGCCCTATTTTTAACTTTTTTGAGGAACTTCCACACTGTTTCCCAAAGTGGCTGTACCAACTTGCATTCCCACCAACAGTGTAAAAGGGTTCCTCTTTCTCCACATCCTCTCCAACATTTGTTGTTTCTTGCCTTGTCATTTTTCAAATTAGTACAAACACTATGGAAGATAGGATGAAATATTCTCAAAAATTAAAAATGGAACTATCATTGATCCAGCAATTCCATTTCTTACAATATATCCAAATGTGATGAGAACACTAACTCAAAAAAATCAGCATCTTTATATGTAGAGCAGCATTATTTACCATAGTCAAGACAGGGACACAACCTAATTCTCCACTGACAGATGAATGGAGAAAATTGTGGCATATTTATACAATGGAATAGTATTCAGCCATAAAATATGAGGAAATCCTACCATTTGTGACAACATGGATAGACCTTGAAGGTATTATGCAAATTGAAATAAGTCTGACAGAGTGTGGGGCTTCATAGTGCCTGGATAGATAAGATTTAAGTGAAATATGTCTCCTGAGGTGAGACCAATTGAAAAGCAAAAGAGGGGTGCCTGGAATGCTGGGTCTCCTTTAAAGTCTCTGAGCTTTAAATTGTCTGTAACACAAGGTGTGTCCTGAGATTCTTCGTAGAAGTGTCCATTTGACTTTTGATCCTTTCTATGTTTTGTTGTTTTCTTTATTTAAGTCTTTAGTATAAATTGTACGGAAATTACAGTCAACCATGGGAAAGCTTTTATTTCATCCTCAAAGGAACTGAACCAATGGGAATGTGTTTACTTTCTTTGCTTGCTTTTTAAAGTAAAGTTTTCTTCTAAATACAAAAGCAACACATGGAATGTTAAAAATTTTTGGAAAATACAAAATGCAAAAAAACAAAACATAAATTTCCTATCTTCATATTTTAAAAAATAAAATAAAATAAATAAAGTTTCTGAGCTGTAAGCAGCCAGATCCTTACTGCGGCTCAGTGCTCTTGCCTGGGGAGTAAATGTTTAACTTAGATGAGAAACACTCTCACCTTAATGGTCATATTCATCATACCCTTAGACTGCACAAACGACCCAAACACTGCTTGCTTCAATCATGCCTTGCCCCATTTGTCTATGTCTTGATTATTAAAGCCTAACATTCCATTCTATTTTTCTGCTCTTACTTGATATATTGATAAGACTTTGCGATAAAAGTGGAGACTAAATCTGGCTTGGGACCTTTAGCCACTAGGTGACTGGGCCCCTCACCTTCTCCTTTCTCCTATTTAAGTGTCTGGAGCGATCTTTTCATTCACCTCCTTAGGGTTTGGTGGCCAAACCCAGCAACAGAGAAAGACAAATCCTATACAATCCCAGTTATATGTGGAATTAAAACAACTCATACAAAAAGAGATCAGACATGTAGCATATGGTTACCAGATGCAGAGGTTTAGGGGAGGGGGAATTGGAGGAACGTGGTCAAAAGGTATAGATTTACAGTTGTAAGGCAGATAAGTACTAGGGAAGCAATTTACAACATGATGACTTTAGTTAACACTACTATATGATATATGAGTTCTCATCAAAGGGAGAAAATTTGTTTCTTTTCTTCTTTTTTTTTTTTAAGATTTTATTTATTTATTTGACAGAGAGAGAGACAGCCAGCGAGAGAGGGAACACAAGCAGGGGGAGTGGGAGAGGAAGAAGCAGGCTCATAGCAGAAGAGCCCGATGTGGGGCTCGATCCCATAACGCCGGGATCACGCCCTGAGCCGAAGGCAGACGCTTAACCGCTGTGCCACCCAGGCGTCCCAATACATACAAATTTCTTTTTCACATTGTATTTTCTTTTTTGATGTTTAGTGTTGGTAATATGTAAACATCGACAGTGTTTTATATCATATAAGTCAATATTACTGTAGGAACTAACAGATGACTAATTGTGCAAACACATAATATAAACTTATGGTATCATTAATTCCAGTAGTGTTGTAAATGAATTTTCTCTTCCTTGTAATTTTTTATTTTTTATTTTATTTTTTAAAGATTTTTATTTTATTTATTTGACAGCGAGAGAGACAGCCAGTGAGAGAAGGAACACAAGCAGGGGGACTGGGAGAGGAAGAAACAGGCTCCCAGCAGAGCAGGGAGCCCTCTTGTAATTTTTTAAATAAACTTTTCTTTCTCTAGCTTACTTTATTGTAAGAATAAAGGATATAATACATGTATAATACATATAACATACAAAATATATGTTATCTACTGTTTGCTATTGGTAAGGATTCTGGTCAACAGTAGGCTATTAGTAGTTAAATTTGGGGGGAGTCAAAGTCTTATGTAAATTTTCAACTGCACAGGAATTGGTGCCTCTAACCCTTGCATTGTTCAAGGGTCAATTGTACTTTGTTATACTTGAGAAGCAGCATACTGTTTTTTAAGAGTAAAATTCAAGTTGCTGTAAATGTATATTGCAAACTGTAGGGAAACTATAAAAAGAAAGTTAAAAAGAAGAGTAATCAATCTGTTAAGAGAAGATAAAAAATGGAAATCTATAAACTGCTCAAATTAGAGAGACAGAAAAAGAGAGCAAGATAAGGGAAAAAAGAGTAACTGCATAAATTAAAAAAAAAATACCCTTACATACACGGTAGATATTAAATCAGATATATAAATAATGATATTAATGTAAGCAGTATAAATACGATAATAAAACACAAAGATTTTCAAGGTGTACTAAAAAAAAGACCCAACTCAAGGAATCACGGAGCACTACATCAAAAACTAATGATGTACTGTATGGTAAATAACATATCATAATAAAAAGATTAAAAAAATAAAAAAGACCCAATTATATGTTATTTTCAAGAAAGTCATTTTAATTATAGAGTCACAAAGAGAATGGAGAAAGATATTCTATGTTCACACCAATAAAAGAAAGGGGGAGTAGCTATTGTAGTTTGAAATAAGGCAAATATCAGAATAAGGAGACAGAGATAAAGAAAGGCATTATACAATGATAAAAAGGTCATTTCTTCAGGATGACACAACAATACTTAATGTAGATATCCTAAGAAAGAGAGCATCAAAATTTAGGAGGGGGGGAAACGTCCCAGGTAGAACTGCAAGAAGAAACAGGTAAATTGGCAGTTATACTTGGAGACTTCAATACCTTTCTTTCAACAACAGATTTTGCAGGCAGAAAAATGAAAAGTGATTTAACTCAATAGCAACATTAATCAGATCTAATTGACATTTATAGATTAATCTATCCTTCAACAGCAGAATACACATTGTATTCAAGCTCAGACGGAAAATTCACCAAGATAGACCACATTCCAGGCCATAGAAAACAACTTACCAAATAAAAAATAAATAGAAAACATGTAAAATATGTTCTCAGACAACAATGGCATTAAATCAGAAACAAATTGTAGAAAGATAGCTATAAAATTCTAAAATACTTGGATATTAAACAGTAAGTAGTAACATGGGTTTAAGAAGTCACAGATAAATTTTAAAATATTATTAAAAGTATAAATAAAAATAAAATAGATAAAAATAAATATTTTGAAAAGTATGGAAATGAAAAAACAACTAATCATAATTTGTGGAATGTAGGAAAACAGTATTTAGGTTTAAATACATAGAATTAAATGCATATATGGAAAAGAATATAGAATTATATTTCATAATCTAAGTGTCCACTTTAATAATTAGAATAGGAAAAGCAATTCAAGTGTAAAACAAGAAAACAATATTAGAACAGAAATCATTAAAACTGAAAACAAGTAATCAATAAAGAAACCGAAACTGATTCTTTGAAAAATCAATAAAATTGATAAACCTTGAGCCTATCCAAGGAAAAAAGAGAGAAGATACAATTACTAATATCAATATGAAAGAAAAGTTATTACTATAAATTCCATAAATATTAAAAGGATAATAAGGAATATTATAAACAACTCTACACTCATGAATTAGATTACATAGATGAAATTGACCTTGAAAGACAAAAACGACAAAACTCACCCAAGAAGAAATGGTAATCTGAATAGGCTTATATACATATGAGGAATTCAAGCAATAATTAATAATCTTCTGAAATAGAAACCTCTAGGCCCAGTTGGTTTCACTGGTGATCTACCAAACATTTATGGAAGAAATTAAATCGACTGTCCACAGTCTCTTCCATATAATAGAAACAGAGGAAATTTTTTTCTAATTCATTATATAGACCATCATTACTCTAATAACAAAAGCAGATAAGACACTGCAAGAAAGGAAAGCTACAGACCAATATCTCTTGCAAACATAGATCTCAATAAAATATCATCAAATCATATCCAACAATTTATAACAAAGTTATACACTATGACAAAGTGATATTTATTCTAAATCTGCACATATGACTAAGCACTCAAAAATAAATATATAAACAAACAAATCACCAAGATAAAGAGGGAAAATCATATGATCATATTAACAAATGCAGGAAAAAAATTTGATAAAATCCAACACCATTCATGATAAAAATTCTCAGCAAATTAGAATTAGAGGGAAACTTTTTCAACCTGATAAAGAACATCTACAAAAAAACCTACAATTAACATCATAGTTAATTATAAAAAATCAGATGTTTTCCACCTAAGATCAGGAACAGATTAAGGATGTCCCCACTCACTACACTTATTCAACATCATCTATGTAGTGCAATGAAACAAGAAAAGTAAATAAAAAGGATACAGTTTGGGAAGGAAGATACAGTTTCTTTTCATTCACAGAATGCATGGTTGTCTATATAGAAAATTCCCAGGAATTGGCTGAAAGTCTTTGGAAACTAATAGGAAATATATCAAGTTCTCAGGATACAAATTTAACATACAGAAGTTAATTATTTTCCCATTAAGGAACAAATAGAATTTAAAGTTAATATGAAAATATATTTTAATAACTCCAAAATATGTGAAATGCTTAGTTATAAATGTAACAATATATATCCAGGTCTATATGAGAAAACCTACAAACTTTGGCGAAATAAATCAAGAAAATCTAAATAAATTGAATGATATTCTGTATTCATGGTTTGGAAGATTCAAATTGTTGTCAATTTAACTAACTTGAGCTATAGATTCAAAGTAGTACCCAATTAAAATTCCAGCTAGCTATTTTATGGATATCCACAAACTAATTTTTACAGATTATTTCAAAAATCAAAGAATCAAAAAATAGCCAACACAGTACTGAAGGAGAAGGACAAAGTTGGATGATTCATATTATCCAAGTTCAAGACTGAAAGTTACAATAGTCAATACAACATGATATTGGTAAAATAATAGACAGTGATTAATGGAATAGAATGCAGTGCCCAGGAATAGATCTACACAGATATAGTCAATGAATCTTTGACAAAATAACAAAAATAATTAGGTGAAGAAAGGATAAACTTTTCAACAAATGGTGTAGGAACACTTAGACACACACACACACACACACACACACACACACACACACACACACACAATCTAGAAACAAAGCTTACATTGTTTTAAAAGTTAACTTTAAATGGATCACTGACCTAAATGTAAAATGAAAATCTATAAAAATTCAAGGAGGAAATATAACAGAAAATGTAGGTGGCTTTCTGTTTGTTGATGAGCTTTTAGATACAACACAGAAAGCATGATCCATTAAAGAAAATTTGATAAATTAGACTTTATTAAAACTTTATCAAAAACTTCTGCTCTGTGAATGATATTGAGAAAAAGAAAAGACAGACTAGGAAAAATTTTTGCCAGACAGACATGTGATAAAGGAATGTTATCCAAAATATTAAAAAAAAATCCTTTTAAAGCTCGACAATAAGAATATAAGAAAAGGGGCAAAATATCTGAACAGATACCTCATAAAAGGAGATCTACAGATGACAAGGATTTGAAATATGTCCATCATCATGTTTTAGAAAACTGAAAATTTAAAAAAATAGATTTTAATATACATCTATTAGAATTGCTAAAATTCAAAACACAACACCAAATTCTAAGATGTGGAGCAATGGGATCTTTCACTCATTACTGATGAGAATGAAAAATGGCACAGCCACTCTGGAGGACACTTTGTTAGTTTCTTAAAAGCTAAAGATAAGTTCATCATACAATTAGCAGTTGTGCTTCTAGATATTTACCTGATTGACTTGAAAAATTATGCCACATGAAAACCTGCATAAACATGTTTATTACTGCTTCACGCATAATTGCCAAAAAATGGAAGCAACCAAGATGGCTGTCAGTAGGGGAATGGATCAAAAAATATTGGTGGTTCATCCATACATCTACACATCAATCAGCAATAAAAAGAAATGATCTATCGAGCCACACGATGATGTAGAAGGACTTTAAATGTTCACTGTTAAGTGAAAAAAGCTAGGGTGAAAAGACTATCTATCTACTATAGGTTTCTAACTACATGATGTTCTGGAAAAGAAAAAAAATTAAAGGGACAGTAAAAAGATCAGGGGTTTCCTCAGGTTTAGGGAGGTGGTGTAGGGTTGAATAAGTGAAACACAGAGGAGTTTCTGTCTTAGTCTGTTGAGGCTGCTAAAACAGGATACCACAGACAGTCTGCTATAGAGAACAGAGATTATTACTCCCAGTTCGGGAGGCTGGGAAGTCCAAGCTCAAGGCATCAGCAGATTTGGTGTTTGGTGAGAACGTGCTTTCTTATACATATCCATAAACAGCCATCTTTTTACTGTATTCTCACATGGCGGGGGGTGGGGCATGGGAATTCTCAGGGAACTCTTACAAGTTCTAACCCCATTGATGAGGCCTCTGCTATCATGCCCTAATAACATACCAAAGGCCCATTTCCTAATACCTTCATGTTGGGAGTTACTATTTCAATAAATGAACTTTGAGGAGACATGACCATTCAGTCTATAGCAGGCAGGGAATCTATTTTTTATGATACTGCAATGGTCAGTAACTGACCTTACGTATTTTTCAAAACCCATAGAACTTTACAACACAAAGAATGAACCTTACTGCATGCAATTTAAAAAGGCCGTTTCAGAGGTGAAGGATCCCAGGAAACAAAGCAAACTGTGAGAAGATCATCTAAATATATTACAAATGTATTAAATACCCTCACTAAAGGAGAAGGTGGGGGAAGGTGATGACCAAAGTTACTAGAAATGAGTAGACTCTGTAAGAATAAAGGAAAGAGGTGCTGGGCATAAGCAGTGTACTTGTTGGTAAAGTTATTTTTCATGGGAGTAAAGGTTGACACTCAGATATTGTCATATGTGTATGCTGGAGTGAGATAAGTAGGTAAGTGAATGGATGGCAAATAGTAGGAGCCAATTTTCTTACTGTTAGAGGGGGAAGTTATAGGTAAGCAAGGAAAGAGACTAGAATAACCCATATAGTGGCAGGTTAGAGTTGAAGGCATCAGTAAGAACTCACGGTTTTGTAAAATAAATGCAGATGATGACCATATATATATATATATATATATATATATATATAGTATGCACACTTATATTTCTTTGCTGTACCAATAAGAAAGTGTCAAAAGGAAACAATACTCCACTAATAATGAGTACACATAACCCCAGGATCTTAATTTTTAATTCCATCCTCAATAAAAGAAACAGGATCCTTGGAGAAGTAGCTGATATTAGGAATGGGAGAGGGAAAATACAAGATGAGATCAGAGTACCTTGTAGTGCCAGAATGTAAGTGTGCTCAAAAACAACAACAACAACAGCAGCAGCAAAAAACATAAAACCCAAAATGATGGGGACATATCAAAGGGGCATTAGGAGCCAAATGAATGATCTTCCATTGACCAAAGATGAAATCTTTGAACAACAAAATAAATAGGATCAGATTATAACTCAGTATATAAAATAAACAAATAAATAAATATCTATGATTCATACTGATATAAATAAATGATTAAATTTTATATCTCAACTTGACAGGCCATGTGGTGTACAGATTTAACTTTATTTCTGAACACATCTGTGAGGGTGTTTCTAGATGAGATTAACATTTGAATTGGTGGATTTGGTAAAGTAAATTTCCCTTCACAATGTGGGTGCGCATTATCCTATCCAATGAGGACCTGAATAGAACAGATAGAGATGGAGGGATTCACCCTTTTCCCTGCATCACTGAACTGGGACATCTTAGTGCATCTTCTCTGGCCCTTAGACTAGCATTTACACCATTGATTCCTCTGGTCTCAGGCCTTTGAATGTGGACTGAACTACACAATTGATTTTCATGGGTCTCCAGCTTATAGAGGGTAGCTCTTGAGATGTTTCACCCTCCATAATAAGGTGAATTAATTCCTCATAATGAATCTCCATTGTATACTTGTTTTGTTTTTCTGGAGTACCTTAACCAGTACATGGGCTGTGCATAGTGACTTCCTTTGGTAGAGCATAAAGTATAACATGGAGAGGAGGGGTAAAACAGAAGCTTTCTCCTGGAGAAACTTTGATCAGGTGATCAAAATCACTAGTGATAAGTCACGTAGTATGTACACTTAATATGATTTGTTGCGAGTGGCATTATACTTTTGTGCTCTTCCTCCCCCAAATGAATTTACTCAGTTCAATCATAGCAAAAATATGAAAATTCTGAGAAACTATAACTGCTGTTAGAAGCATGACCACTAAATATAATAAATATTGAAAAAAATTATTAAAAAATTAAATGGGACTAATATCTTGATCTCTGAATTTTTTTTGGTAAGGATATTTTTTATTATATTATGTTAGTCGCCATACAGTACATCCCTGGTTTTTGATGATGTAAATTTCCATGATTCATTAGTTGCGTATAACACCCAGTGCACCATGCAATATGTGCCGTCTTACTACCCATCACCAACCTATCCCCTTCCCCCACCCCCTCCCCTCTGAAGCCCTCAGTTTGTTTCTCAGAGTCCATAGTCTCTCATGCTTCATTCGCCCTTCTGATTACACACCCTTTTCTTTATCCCTTTCTTCTCCTACCAATCTTCCTGTTCTTATGTTCCATAGATGAGAGAAACCATATAATTGTCTTTCTCTGCTTGACTTATTTCACTTAGCGTTATCTCCTCCAGTCCTGTCCATGTTGCAGCAAATGTTGAGAAATCATTATTTTTGATAGCTGAGTAATATTCCATTGTGTATATGGACCACATCTTCTTAATCCAATCATCTGTTGAAGGGCATCTCGCCTCCTTCTATGATTTAGCTATTGTGGGCAATGCTGCTATGAACATTGGGGTGCATATGGCCCTTCTCTTCACTACGTCTGTATCTTTGGGGTAAATACCCAGTAGTGCAATGGCTGGATCATAGGATAGCTCAATTTTTAACTTTTTAAGGTACCTCCACACTGTTTTCCTAAGTGGCTGTACCAACTTGCATTCCCACCAACAATGAAGGAGGGATCCCCTTTCTCCACATCCTCTCCAATAATTGTTGTTTCTTGCCTTGTCAACTTTTGCCATTCTAACTGGTGTAATGTGGTATCTTAGTGTGGTTTTGATTTGAATTTCCCTGATGGCTAATGATTTTGAACATTTTTCATGTGTCTGTTAGCCATTTGTATGTCATCATTGGAAAAGTGTCTATTCATATCTTCTGCTCATTTTATGATTTGCTTATTTGTTTCTTGTGTATTGAGTTTGAGAAGTTCTTTGTAGATCTTGGATACCAATCTTTTATCTGTAGTGTCATTTGCAAATATATTCTCCCATTCCGTGGGCTGCCTCTTAGTTTTTTTGACTGTTTCCTTGGCTGTGCAGCATTTTATCTTTTGTTTCAAGCTGAGGGAATCACAATGCCGGATTTCAAGTTGTACTACAAAGCTGTGATCACAAAGACAGCATGGTACTGACACAAAAACAGACACATAGACCAATGGAACAAAATAGAGAACCAGAAATGGACCCTCGGCTCTTTGGACAACTAATCTTTGATAAATCAGGAAAAAACATCCAGTGGAAAAAAGACAGTCTCTTCAATAAATGGTGCTGGGAAAATTGGACAGCTACATGCAAAATAATGAAACTTGACCATTCTCTCACACCATACACAAAGATAAACTCCAAATGGGTGAAAGACCTCGATGTGAGACAGGAATCCACCAAAATCCTAGAGGAGAGCATAGGCAGCAACCTCTATGACATCGGCCACAGCAACATTTTTCATGACACATCTCCAAAGGCATGGTAAGGATATTTTTATGTCTGTTTTTTCAAAGTATGTATCCCAGGTAATAATTACACTAGTAATATTTTTATTGAGTACAGCCATGATTCATGAACTTTAGGGGTATTTTTCACAAAGTCTGCAATCTAGATACAATGTATCTTCAAACAAGCAGTGGCACACTTTGTGATGCTAACTTTCATGGAAGTCAGTGATGCCATGACCAAGGGTATCTGGCAAAAATCCAGCCTGTGCTTAGTTTTCCAAGCTGCATACATTGGTGTAGACAGATATACATGGAGAAAGGAAGAATATTTTCCTAATATGGGCAGGGGCAGCATGATTACATTTCTACTGCTGTTTCTTATCAATGAAGAGTATCTTCAGTTCAGCCAAGCCAAAAACCAGTCCATTCTTTGACTTCAATCACTTATTACACAAATCCAATTAATCAGTCCCTTTGCTTCTGCTCAATTTTCATCAGTGATATATTAACACTTAGGTCACACTCCTATAAAGTTGACTTTGAGACCAAGATTCCTGTGCAGATTATTAAAAAGGCAGTGCTCTTTAGAGAAATCAGAAAGGCAATCAGGAAGCAGGACAGGCCAAGGGAAAAAGACAAACGAAGGTGTGGTTATGATCAAATATCAACTTTAGTATGAATCCACAGGGGAGCTCTGCTTTGTCCTGGAGACAAGGGAGGTGGGCTTTCATTCATACTTCCAAACTTGTGAGTCATTGGTTTCAAGCCCAGGTTTTCTGTGCATGCTCTTCATTGTAACACAATTGTTATACATGTGAGCCTTAGAATATCAGAGTGAACCCTGAAAACAAAAGTACATAGAAAACAAGAGACGGGCTCATAGAAATGTTCAAAGGGATATGAGGAGCTCTGAGAGAAATATCAACTTTCATAATTCCTATATGTTAAAATTTGTAGCCTACTACATTTATTTCCTCCCTATTCTGTCTCCTTGCTAAAAGTTTTGACCCGGTCTAAAAATCCACCATGCTGCAACCATAGCAACCTTTCAGAAACAAAGATCTGATTTTGTTGCCTCCTATTTGATACTTTTCAGAAATTTTCCACCGCCTTTATTTTAAAGTTTATTATTTAATATGACACAGAGAAAATTGTATGACCTGGATCCTCCTGGCTTTTTCACCTCTTCCCCTTTACAGCATATATTTTAATCATATTAAACTATTGGTTATGACTTGATATGTCAGATTCTATTTTACACTGGGCCTTCACATGTATCTTCTTTAAACCTGGAATGCCCTCTCCTGTACCTGTATTATTCTTCTTTATCCTTCAGAGTTAACTCAGCTGTTGCATATTTTGAGGAGGCCTTTCTGACCTCTGTCCACCCTATGAATCCTGATGAAAGCTCTTTCATGTTCCCTGCTTTTGTTTTTCCATAATAACCTCTGTAATGCCACACAGAAGATTGTAGAATATATTTTTAATTGTTCATTTATCAGTATCCACAAGGAGATTAGGACTGCATAAATGCTGGCATTGTTTCATATGCATCAATGTATCCTCTGTGTAAGAATAATCCTTGATGCAATATAGTAATTTAATAAGTACTATATGCTAATTAAATATTGAGAATGAAATGCTGAAATAAAGATGTGGGACACTTCATATCACTTTGTCCAATATAACTCTTTTCAAATGAATAATTTCCACCCTACATAAATTTTATAAAAGTTGCTTATGGTGAGCTTTTATTTGTAGCTCTTTTGAGTTATAAAACTTGCATAAATGTGAGTAATAAGAAATAATTTCTTGATTTCATTGAGGATAGATATGCTATCAAAACATCATCCAAGTGTAATTCAATTCTAAATATAAAAACCACAAATAAGGAATGCTAAGCAACATTTTATAAAACATGTCAAGCTTGATAAATGCCTACTGTAGGCAATTCATTAACTCTTATTAGGGAAAACAAATATTTAATGAAATAGTAGCACCTCAATCAAGTGTGAACATTCTTTGAGATTGCTTTGATTGAATGAAGCATTCAAATAAATTTCAAACTCATGTACTCAAACTCATCAACCTCATCTCTAGGAAGCAGCTGAAGGTAGCTGAAATTAACAAGCTATGCTAAATGTTTCATATTTACCAGGGTATTTACAAGATCTAAAGGTTTATAAGGAAATAGAACATCTTAAAAGTCTATATAAGCAAGAAGTTTGCTTTGGCTTATTAACTTTACAGATGCTCACTTGTTTCCATGGAGATCAAGATTTGGATGGAGTATATCTTGATGCAGCTTCTAGGCAGAGTGCTATGGATTTAAAGATTCTTGGGAAAATAGCCAGAGAAGCTATTCTTGGGTGATATCTGTAATCTGCATGTGTAGATTCAGGCAATTTTTCAGTCATCTCTTTCTCTAGGGAAGGGGACATCCACCACAGAGAACATTTGTATGAATTAAGCACTTAAGCTTTCATTTTGAAAAGGGTACATTTTTTATACATGATTCATTTTAATGATTGTTTAGCTAATTGAGCACACAGCTGTACTTGTTCAGATACTAATAGTTTCAGCAGATGGTATGTTCAAATCTAAATTTTTGGAATTCCTAAAGTTATTATGGCAACAGTTAAGTGAAAAACGCTGAGAATGACCTTTTAATTCTGTGGATGTGTTTTGTGTATGTAACAGATTATTGCTTCTTTTAGCTACATTTCCAAAATTTAGATTCAGTTCATGTCTTTTCTGATGAAAGTAGTTTAATAATATCTTCTAATTTTCTACCAATCTGAAATATGAATATGCTAAGACTTACAAACTTGAGAACTCACCTTTTCCACCTAAGACAAACCTATTTTCATTCCTTAATTTATGACTAATGCAAAGTAGAAACCCATTTTCGAATTTTGATGGCATAAAGAATTAAGGTGATCTTTTTAGTGATATTATGAGAATACATGTATCGACCATATGTGAAGAAAAAACTTAGTTCTTTATGCTCCTTTTTTCTCCAACAATGAAGTTTTAATATTTTTTCTAAAAAATCTTTTCCTTTAATCTACTCATATTTTATTGCCATATTCTGTATTTCCAATCATATGGCTAAGTAATTACGTTATGCTGTCAAATGACCCCCAGGAGGGGCTTTTTTGCTTTTTCTGTGTAAGTGCATACTTTCATATTCCTATTCTACAGATTTTGCTATGAACTTTGTAGTCACTAATACAAAAACTATTATTGACTGACAGCATCTACAAGAAAATTTTTTTAATTGCTCAGAAAACTTTCAACTGTTTCTAATAATTAGATCAGAATAAAAGATCCCATTACATTCCTCCTAGAAGAATCCCTGTTTAACAAATAAACAAACAAAAATAATGCTAGAAACAACTCTTTTATTAGATACAGAGATGAGTTCATTCAGAATGGATAATTCCGTGTAGAAAAAATGGAGGAAGAGAAACAGAAATGAAGTATGATAGATCTGTACAGCTTTCTAAAGTCTGACTAACCCCTTGGTAGGCTGTAGATTATAATTACATTCACTATATATCATTTAGACATACAAAGCTTTCTATAAGTCAGAACTGGCAGCGCCTTTAAGATTTCTTTGTGCCTAGTAACTGGATTGAAGATTTACACGTTGCTCTGTAAGTGAACAGCACCAAAACAGTTTCCTAGCTGTGCAAATGCCTGACCACTCCTTATATTAAAAAAAACATAAAAAATATTTAGCCAACAAAGTGCTGGGCTTAAGTACAGGGACACCCCTCCGTCCTGCAATATGTAACAGAAAAGTCATGAATGAAATGAGACTGTCCTCAAGAAATAATTTTGAGCAACCTTTCATATTCAGACAAATGAGTAAATAGATAACATCTATGAATCTAAACCTAAATTATTTACCTAAAATTATTATAAATTACTTGAGTAAAAAGTATAAAAATAAACAGTTATATAAGGTACCCATATAGTCATTACTCTGGTAACATATAAATGATTACTAATACAATGTTAAAGCCTTCATATACCCAGTCCAATATGTATTTCACTTATCTAGGACACCTAGATAAGCACCTAGTTTGTGCTTATTATTATAATTCCTTTATTTATTTTTACATATTATTCATCCTTATTTAAATTATTTTATGGGTTTGCATGTTTTAAATCATTGTGTAAGTGGTGCCATACTGCATGTATTAGTTGGCAATTGTACTTATGGTTAAAATAAAACATTTGGGATTTACCCATTCTGATTCATGCAGGTCTCATTTATTTATATTCACAGATGAATAGGTGAAAATACATACACACACACAAATGAGTAATTAACACATGCTGGATATAATTTGGAACACTTCAGATGTAGTAACTCATTTAATCTTCACAACTCTTCTGAGATAGTGATATAACAATATCTGTATTATATCTAATTTACAAGTGAAAAAATTGGCACAAAGTTTATATTAATCTACTTTATCAATTTTTCACAAAGTAGTTATTTAATTCTTTAATCCCCTATTGATGAACATTTGTGATTTCCTTAAGTATTTGCTATTTTAAAAAATGCTGCAGGGACATTCCTGCATATGGACTATGCAGGCTGCTGTGAACTCGGCCTGAAGTGATAGATGGTCATGGGAATTCATTTTGGTTTTCATTGGTATTTCCCAAATTCACTTTGTTTAATGTTATTGACAATCCACTTTTCCTCTTCTTAAAAGCATCTTTTCATAGCTTTCATGTGTTTTGTAATTTTTTTCCTCAGTAATCAGCCTTTTTTTAATTGGAATGTTTTAATACTTTGAACAACTGTTCCTTGTTTTATATAGGTGAAACAAAGATTTCCCTGTCTGTGGCTTATTTATAACTTTTTGTTTGTTTGTTTAGTGCTTCTATGTAGCAATATTTATCAGTAACTACTTTTATGGTTTATGTTTTTTTATTTTAAGAAATTGTTCTCTACAGTATAGTTATGAAGATAACATCAAATATTTTCCTCTAAAATGTTACATAGCTTTGTTTTTTTATTTTAAGAACACAGAACTGATTTTTATGGACTGCATGACATGAAAATAATTTGTCTTAAATGGAAATATAGCCAGTTCCCTTTCCATCAATTTTGAGTAGGCCATCCTTTTCTTATAGATAATTTCTGCTATCTCCACCACATATTAATTTCTGTATGTAGATTTCTGTGTGGCTCTATTGTTTTATTGATCCATATCTCTACCAATTTGAAGGGTCTAATTTATATGACTTTACAATAGATCTTGCTATCTGGTAGGTCAGGTTGCCCATGTTGTTTGCATTCTTTTTATATTTATTTATTTATTTACATTTATATTATGTATTTGATTATTTTTTTTTTAAATAATGTATAATTTATTATTTATTGCAGGGGTACAGGTCTGTGATTCATCAGTCTTACACAACACCCAGTGCTCACCACAACACATATCCTTCCCAAAATCTAACACCCAGCCACCCCATTTCCCCCCCTTCCCCTCCAGCAACCCTGTTTGTTTCGTAAGATTAAGAGTCTCATGGTTTGTCTCCCTCTCTCGTTTCGTCTTGTTTTTTTTCCTCTCTTCCCCTATGATCCTCTGCCTTGTTTGTCGAATTCCACATATCAGTGAGATCATATAATTGTCTTTCTCTGATTGACTTATTTCGCTTAGCATAATACCCTCTAGTTCCAACCACATCATTGCAAAGGGCAAGATTTCATTTTTTTTGATGGCTGCGTTGTTTGCATTTTTTATGACTGTCTATATATCCTTCATTTTTCCTTCACGTGCAGACTTTTTAGGATTAGTTTATTACTCACCATGAGAGTAATCACCACAGTTAGCAACTTGTGTTGTCTCCACAAGCAGAAGGTCAGGGGTTGCCTGCACATACGGTGGCGGGTGTTACAAGGAGGGAAACCCTGAGATTAGGAGACGCTAATCTTGTATACAGGAGGCTGACCAGCCTGCCAAGCCTCTCCTCCAGAGAGACACATTGTCTTTCTTAGGCCAGAGTGAAAGAAAAACTGCTCTAAGGAGGAGAGAAAACATCTGTTTATTATCCTTGAGTTCTTCTGTGGAGTCAATTTGAATTTATTGTTTAAACTAAAGCAAACCTGGGGGCTAATGCTGCTAATTCACAGCTGTTTTGACCTCAGGCAACTAATTTTGTAAATATTAAGAGCCAAGGGCTACAAGGCAATATAATTTTGTGTACAACCATGGCTCTGTCACATATTGGGCATAAGACAAGTTAAATGTCTTTGGCCTCGGTTTTCTCACCTGTAAAATTAGAATGCTAATATTTAACTGTAATGATTGAATGATGGTATGAAGGACAATGCCTGGATCACAGTAAGCACAATAATATGGGTTTTTGGTCACTTTATTGATTAATTGATTTTTCACAAATGATCTACTGACTACTTTTTTCCTTTTTCTAAAGAAGTTATATTTACCTGTAAACATTTTTTTCCTGTTCTTTATTATGGTAAAATACACAAACGTAAAGTTTACCATCGTAACCATTTGTAAGTGTACAATTCAGTGACATTAAATACATTCATGGTGTGTGGCCATCACCACCATCCATCTCCAGAGCTCTTTTCATCTTCTAAAACCACAAACTCTGTTGTGAAGAATAGCAGAACATGTCGCCCTAAAACATGCCAATCTGACATACTGATTATTTTTAGCTGTAGGTACTTGAAAAATAGCAAATGCAGGGAGGGGCTTTCTCTGAACTCCCCTTACCTCCCCTTATCTGCCTCTAAAAGGCACTCAGTTGTCAGATATCCCTTCCCAGGAATCATCAACCAGTGAGAAGTGAGTGTTACCAGAGGAAAAACACCAGAAATCCATACCACACCCAGACAAACCTTATCACAAACTAACTCCCATCTGTGTTTTTAAGTGCTCATTCATCTTCCCTCCCCACAATCATTTACTCTTTCCTCAGAGGCTTACTTCCCCTCCCTTTCCCTAGTAAAATGATATTTAATCCTGTCCTAAGCCACCTTGGAATTACTCTTTTTTTCCTGGATATTTCCCATGTATATGCAGGGTATATATGTTAATAAACTTCTGTTTTTCTCGTGTTAATCTGTTTTTTTTATTATAGGGGTCTCGGCTAACAACTCAGAAGGGTAGAAGGAAATTTTTTTCCTTCCATATAATACTCATTAAACAATAATTCCACATTTTGCCATTACTCTGAGCCTCTAGCAACCACCATTCACTTTCTATTGCTATGATTTTGACTACCCTAAGTACCTCATTTAAGTGCAATCATACAATATTTTTTTTTGTAACTGGCTTATTTCACTTAGCATAATGTCCTCAAGATTTATGCATTTTGTCAGTATGTCAGAATTTTTCTTTTTTAAGACTGAATAATATTCCCTCGTACGTATATAACACATTTTCCTTATCCATTTATCTGCTGATGGTTACTTGAGTTGCTTCCACATTTTAGCTATCGTAAATACTGTTGCTTTGAATAAAGATGTACAAATATCACTTCAAGATCCTGTTTTCAAATTTTTGGATTCATAGCCAGAAGTTCAATTGCTGGATTTTATGATAATTTTATTTTTAATTTTCTGTAGAATAATCATACAGTTTCCCACAGCAGCTGTGTCATTAGACATTCTCTCCAACAGTGCACAAGCGTTCCAATTACTCCACATCTTTGCCTCTACTTGTTATCTCCTTTTTTTTTAATAGTAGCCAGACTACTGAGTGTAATAAGGTATCATGTAGCTTTGATTTACATTTCCATAATGATTAGTGATGAGCGTATTTTCCATGTGCTAGTAGGTCTTTTGTAATCTGCTTTGAAGAAATGTCTATTCAAGTCCTTTGTGAATTTTAAAACAGGCTATTTTTTCATTATTGAATAGTGGGTGATCCCTATATATTCTGGTTATTAATGCCTTATCACATAGATGCTTTGTAAATATTTTCTCCCATTCTGTGGTTTCCTTTTAACTCTCCTGATACAGTTTTTTGATACAGAAAATTTTTAATTTTTAAGAACATAAAATGTCTATTTTTCTTTTGTTGCCTGTGCTATTGGTGTTGTATTCAATAAATCATTGCCAAATCCGATGTTCCAAAGTTTTTGTCCTATGTTTATTTATAAGAGTTTTATATTTTTAGGTCTTACATTTAGGTCTTTGATCCATTTTGAGTTAATTTTTGTATTGATTTAGGGTAAGGACCCATTTCACTCTTTTGCATGTTGATATCTTTTTGCAGCAGCTTAAAAAAAAAAAAGAAGAAGAAGAAGACTGTCTTTTCCCATTGAATGAATTTGTCATTTGACCACATATATGAGTTTATTTCTGGACTCTCTATCTATTACAGTGGTCTATATGTCTGTCCTTACATCAGTACTAAACTGTCTTGATTACCATAGGTTCATAGTAAGTATAAAAATCAGGAAGTGTGATTCATCCAGCTTTGTTTTTCTTTTTCAAGCTTGTTTTGGTTGTCTGGGGTCCTTTGAGATTCCATATAGAATTTTAGGATGGGATTTTCTATTTCTTCAAAAAAAATGTCATTGGGATTGTAATAAGGAATGCATTGGTGAAGTTAATTCCTAAGAATTTTATTCTTTTTGAAGCTATCATAAATTGAATCGCTTTCTTAATTTCTTTTTAGGATTGTTTATTGTTAGTGTATAGAAATGCAACTCATTTTTGTATGTTGACTTTGTATCCTGCTACTTTGTTGATTCATTTGTTAGTTCTAAATATTTCTGTGGATCTTTAGGATTTTCTGCATATACAATGATATCATCTGCAAACAGATAATTTTACTTTCTAATTTGTGTTCTTTTTATTTCTTTTGTTTGGATAATTGCTACAGATAGATTTTCAGTATTATATTGAAGAGAGGGATCAAAATGAGCATGCTTGCATTGCTCATTATCTTAGAGCAAAGGCTTTCTCTTTTTCACAAGTATGATGTTTGCTGTGAGTTTTTCTTATATGGCTTTTATTATGTCAAGGAGTTTTCCTTCTATTCCTAGTTTGTTGAGTGCTTTGTTATGAAATAGAGTTAAAGGTTGTCAAATGCTTTTTCTGCATCCATTGAGGTGATCATTGGTGTTTTTAATTTTGTTCTGTTAATACGACATTTACTAATGATTTTTTTTTATCTTAAACCTATCCTTACACTGCAAGAATTAATCCCACTTTGTCACAATGTATAATCCATTTAATATATTACTAAATTCAGGTTAGTAGCATTTTTTGAGGATTTTTGCATCAATGTTTATAAGGGATATTGATCTGTAGTTTTCTTTTCTTGTACTTTGGCTTAAACATGAGGATAATGCTGGCCTCAAAGAATAAGTTACAAAATGTTCCTTCCTCTTCAATTGTTTTGGAAAAATTTGAGAAGAATTGGTTTTAGTTCTTTATTTAAAAAAATTAAAAGATTTTTTAAAATTTATTTGAGAGAGAGAGAGAATGAGTAGTGGGGAGGGGCAGAGGAAGAGAGAGAGAAGCAGATTCCCTGCCAAGTGGGAAGCCCCACTCGACACAGGGCTCCATCCCAAGACCAGGAGATCATGACCTGAACCAAAGGCAGCCACTTAACCAACTGAGCCACTCAGTCACCCCTTAGTTCTTTAAATGTTTGGTGGAATTAACCAAGGAAGCCATCAGATCCAGAGACTTTCTTTGCTGAAGATTTTCTATTACTTATTCAAATTTCTTTCAAGTTATATTCAGATTTTCTATTTTATTTTTTGTGATTTAGTCATGGTATGTTTGAGATTCTAGGAATTGGTTCATTTTACCCAGGCTTTCCAATTTATTGGCACGCAATTATTCTTAGTACTTTTCTATAGTCTTCTTCATTTCTGTAGATTAGAAAAAAATGTCTCCACTTACATCTCTTACTTAGTCATTTGAGTCTTCTTTTTTTTCTTAGTTCATCTACCTAAGATTTTATTTTTTAAAACAATCAACTTACTTAATTGATTTTTTAGTATTGTTTTACTATTCTACATTTTATTTATCTCTGCTCAAATCTTTATTATCCTCCCTTCTTCAAGTTTTGAGCTTTGTTCTTCTTTTTCTAATTTCTTAAGTTGTAAAGTTAGATTGTTGATTTGAGATTTTGTTTTTTAATGTAAATATTTATAGCTGTAAAATTCTTCCTTAATGCTGCTGAGGACTGAGTTTTAGTATATTGTATTTTTGTTCTCATTCATCTCTAAGTATTTTCTAATTTCCGACGTGATTTCTTCTTTGATCCACTGGTTGTATAATGTAATTTCCACAAATGTGTGAATTTTCCAAGTTTCCTTCTGTAATTGATTTTTAACTTTATTGTGGTTGGGAAAAAATATTTTGCATAATTGCTTTCTTCTTTAATATTGAGACTTAATTTATGACCTACCATATGGTCTACCCTGGAATATGTGTCACGTGAACTTGAGAAGAATGTGTGTGCTGGTTTTGATGGGTAGAGTGTTCCGTCCAGATGTCTTCTAGAGCTACATAGTTTACCATGTTGTTCAAGTCCTCTATTTCTTTACTTATCTTTTCTCTAGTGTTCCATCACTATTGAGAGTGGTGTATGGAAGTCTACAACTATTATTGTAGAATGGTCTATTTCTCCCTCTGTCAGTTTTCGCTTCATATATTTTGATGGTCTGTTATTAGATGTATAACTGTTTATAATTGTTATATTTTCTTGTCTTTGAAACTTTTATCAATGTCTAATGTCCTTGTCCTCTTGTAACCTTTTTTTGATTTATAGTCTATTGTTTATGTATTAGTATTTCCTACCATGCTGTCTGATGGTTATTATTTTCATAGAATGTTGTTTTCCATCCTTTCATTTTCAAATTATTTGTGTCTTTGGATGGAGGGTGAGGGTCTTGTAAACTGAATATAGTTGAATCACATTTCTTTTTAAATCAATTCTGCGAATCTTTGTTATTTAATTGGAAAGTTTAATCCATTTACATTAAAGTAATTCTTGATAAGAAGGGGATTCTTTCATTTTATTATTTATTTTCTACATATCTTACATGTGCTTTTTTCTCTCTCGTTTCCTTTATTACTGTCTTCTTTTATGTTTATTTTTTGGTAAACATTTAAATTCTTTTCTCCTTTCCTTTTGTGTATGTTCTGTCACTATTTTCTTTGTCATGAGCCTGGGGATTACATTTAACATCCTAAAATTATAACACTGTAATTTGAATTTATAAGGTCAACCTCAATAATATACAAAACTCTGCTCCTTTACAGCTCCATCCCTACCTTTTCAGTTATTGATATCATAAAATCCTATCTTTATACATCATGTGCCCCCAAACATAAACCAATAGATATTTTAAATGAATTGGTTTATTAAATCATATAGAAAACAAAATGTGGAGTTATAAACCAAAGTTAAAATAATACTAGACTTTAGACTATTGTAAAGGTATTAACATCTTAAATCATGTAAAAACAAAAGTGGAGTTACAAACCATTGATGCAATAATACTCACTTTTATAGTTGCTCATGTATTTACCTTTACTGAGAGCTTTATTTCTTTATATGACTTCAAGTTACTGCCCAGTTTCCTTGCATTTCACTGCCTGAGTCCCTTGAACATTTCTTGCTGAACAGGGTCAGTGGAAATCAACTCCTTCAGCTCCTGTGTATGTAAAAATGCTGTAATTTCTCCCTTAGTTTTGAAGAGGAGTTTTGCCAGTTATTTGCTAGGATTCTTGGTCACCAGTTTCATGTTTTGTTTGCTTTTTTGAGCACTTAAATATATAAGCTCACTGTCTTTTGGGTTCCAGTTTCGGATGAAATCTTCAGATAATCCTATTGATGATAACTTGCATGTAATGAATTGTTTCTTTCTACTGCTTTCAAGATTCTCTTTTTATCTTTGGCTTTTGAAAGTATGATTATAGTGTGTTTCAGTGTGCATCTCTTTGAGTTCATCTTACTTTAAATTTATTGAGAAACTTAGATGTTTATAATCATGTCTTTCACCAAATTTGGGAAGTTTTCAAGCAATTATTTCTTTAAATATTCTCTCTACCCTTTTCCCTCTCTCTTCTTCTGGGACTCCCACAGTGCATATATTACTCTGTTTATGGTCAATTCAAGTTTGCTGATTCTTCTGCTGTTCAAATCTTCCTTTGAATTCCTCTAGTTAATTTTTCATTGTAGTTCTTTTACATGTCAGCTCCAGAATTACTTTTTGGTTTCTTTTTAGGTCTTCTGTATCTTTTTTGATATATTCACTTTGCTCATATATTGTCTTCTTGACTTTCTCCATGGTTTCCTTTTGTATTTTGACCATCTTTAAGACAATTGTTTTTAAAACTTTGTCTAGAAAATCTGCCAATAGGTCTTTTTCAGGGACAGTTTTTGTTTACTTATTTTTTTTCCTCTCACTGGATCATACTTTCCTGTTATTTTGTATGCCCTATAAATTTCTGTAGAAAACTGGACATTTGAATCAAATAACATGATAACTCTGAAAACCAGATTCTCCCTCTTCCCCAAGGTTTGCTTCTTCTTTTGTTTATTTTTGTTTGTTTTTATTGTTATAGGCTGTCTCTGTGACAAGGATCAGCTTGTGATACAAACTTAAAGTCTTCTCAGTTCTTTTTGGAACTTGTATCTTTACCCGGGCATATATCATGACTTTTAAATTTTCCTCACTAAGAGTAGCTTTTGAATGCATTAGTCTTTCATGTCTGGCTTCCAAAAGTGGTTAAAGGGGAAAAGGATGGGGGCAAAAAAAGGGCACTCGCTTTTAAGTTTCCTGGAATTCATTTCAGTTGTAGGGGGAAGGGTTTGCCACAGTGAGAAAAGTGCAGAAACAATGGCCATCACCTCTTTGTCTACATTTCTGAGATTAGAGGAGCAACAAGCAATCAAAAGACAGATTTGTAATATTTGGAGAATAGTTACCAACAGTGTTGACCACCTTGGCTCCCACAAGCTACATGTAAGCTGCTCCTGCAATGCATGCAAGGTGGCCTGATGGAAGGTGGGTTATGGGTAGCTTTTATTATGATAAGACCTGAAATTGACTGAAATTATCTGAAATTTATCATCCAAATTTTCTCTGGAAGTTGCAGTCCTTCAAGAGATTCCAAAAGTCCATAATAGTTTCATGAGACAGATTCTGCCAGTGCATCTGTTACGTAGGTGGGAAGATAAATTTCTGGTGCTTCCTACCCCACCCTTATCACAGAACCCTTTCTTCAGTAATTTTTTTTTAAATAACAGATATCAGACAGTGTACCCAGTTGCCCAATGAATCTGTCTTGTGCTTCAGTAGTGTTTGGATAGAACAGACCCAGGGAATCCCCTTCTATCAACCTCCAACCACCTTCTAGCCTTTTTCCCAATTGTAATCTTCAGAGCCATCTTCTCAGGCACCCTCTGCCTCAGGACGAACCAACGTCCTATTTTGTGCTTAGCTCCATATTATCGATCAACCACAAGCTCCCAGATTCGTCAGAATTATTCTGCTGAGGTAGAGGCCACCATCGACTGCATCTGCTGGTCTCCTAACCTACCTCTCTCTGGGCTTCTATTTCCAGCATGCTATGATGTGTCTCTGGAGGGCATGGGCTATTCTTCCATGAATTGGTTGAGGAGAAGTACTAGGGTGCTTTACATATCTAGAAGATGCAAAACCAGCATGGATATAGAGCCCTCTTCCAGAACATGCAGATGCCATAGCTGGGTAAATGCCTGGCAGCTGTGGAAGCTGCCCTGGTTCTGGAGAAGAACCTGAACCCACCCCTTCTGGATCTGCCCCACAGACTGACAGCTCTGAGACTTTCTGGAGATTCACTTCCTGGTTGAGGAGGTGAAACTCATGAAGAAGATGGTCAACCACCTGACTAACCTCCTCAAGTTGGCTGGAACCCAGACTGGGCCAGGCGAGTATCTCTACAAAAGGCTCATCCTCAAGCATGGCTAGAAGCCTCTAAAGGCCGGCAGCCTTTGAAGGGCCCTTCTGGCATCCCCAGGGTGCAAGGGCTTGTGCTTGAGCTTCTCCCTGCAGCCACTAGGCAACATTTTAACCACCGTGCAGCTCCCTCTTCCAAGCCATGGACCAAATGGAAACAGTAAAGCTTTCGCTGCAGAAAAAGCCAAAACAAGCAAACAAAAATGGGTAACATATGTGAACATTGTTCAAATAATGTTTTGTTATTTAGTCAATAAATATTTATTGAGCATACATGATATCATACTAGTACTGAGAGCAAAAGACAGACATAGACTCTGCACTCATAGAGTTTACACTGCATGTTAAATTTTAGATGCACAAATTTTCATGCCTACATCCTGAATGCAGGTGATCCTGGATAAAATAAATATATTGAACATGACAGAGAAGTGCAATAAGAAGCTAGAAGCTACTGTTGTTAATTATTTTTCTCTCACACAAAGCAAAATTATGAACATGCACCTAAAATTTTTACATTCTACGTTAACATTTATTGCTGTTTCTGTAGTCATTTATAAAGTTATATAAAACACAATTGTAGCTTCCCATATAGTTTAACTTTGCAATATGAATGTTGTATAAATTTGAGTTTAAAAAATAAATGAGTTCTTCCAAATGCAATCTCAATAACAAAAAGATCCATTTGGTGGCATCATGGATAATTCTAATTAAAGATCTGGAAAAGGTTTTGGTATAAAGTTTCACTATTACATACTTAACTCCAAACATATATTAAATTTTGGAAGTAATCAGTTCTTTTTGCATAGACGAGGCTTAGATGTGCATTTATTTCATGTGTGAAGGTAACTGAATCCACCATAAACATGCCACCCAAAGACAGAAACAAGAGTGTATTGAACTAATTTTATGAGCTTTGCAATAAATGTAACAGCTATATCCAGCGGTATTACTTATTTTTATTTTGCTGTAAACAGAATACTTTCATGATTTTTTTTGTTTCTGATATATACATATACATACATATATATATGCATATTTATACATATATTATTTCATTCCTTTTGGCTATGTATGTATATATTGCAATCTAACTCCTAAATTTCTACCACAGAAATGTGCATATTTTCTAGTGGCTAGCAATAAATAGTACCACCAATAAAACAGGCAATATTTTAAGAATTATGTAAATGTATAGTAGTTAAGCAACTCTTAGCTTGTTTCACACACTTGAATGCTTTTAAATATTATGAAAGTTTTTTTTTAACAACAGATTTGTTGGGGTAAAATTCAAATACTATAAAATTCACTCTGCTAAAATGTACAATACAGTGGTATTTAATATACACACAGAGTTTTACAACCATCAGCACTGTCAAATTCCAGAATATTTCCATCATCACAGAAAGAAACTCCAGACCCATTAATAGTCATACCTAATCTACCCATTTCCTCAGTCTGCGGCAACTAGAAACCAATTTTCTGTCTCTGTGGATTTGCCTATTTTAAACATTTTATATATAAGGAATCAGACCATATATGCTCTTTTTTCCACTGGCTTTACGAACAAGAATAATGTTGCCAAGGTTCATCCATGTTGTGACATTCATCAGTACTTCATCCTTTTCTATTGTCAAACAATATTCTGTGGTATAGCATTTTGTTTATATATTTACCATTTGATGAACATTTGGATTGTTTTTACTTTTGGTCTTCTTTAATTCCTTGCAGCAATGTTTTGTAGTTTGCTCTATAAAAATCTTGTAACTGTTTTTGTTAAATCTATTCCTAAATATTTATTACTCTCATGTAACTAGAACTATTTTCTTGATTTCATTTTAGATTTTTTATTACTTTTGCATAAGAATAAAAGCAATTTTTATATTGGACTTATATTCTACAACCTTTCTGAACTTATTTTTTTTTGAAGTTGTTTATTAGTTCTAACGGTTTGAGGATTTTTTTGTGGGTTACTTAAGAATTTTTATAAACAGATTATGGCATCTGTAAGGATATCTTTACTTTTTCTTTTCAACTCGTTATGATTTTTTTTTCCTCTTGTCCATTTGCTCTGGCTAAATCCTTCACTAAAATGTTGAACAGAAGTGGAAAGAGCAAACGTCCCTTCTTATTCTTGACCTTAGAGGAAAATAATTCAGTTTTCAGCATTAAGTATGTTGTTAGCTGTAGGTACTTTTAGATATACATTATCCAGTGAAGAAAGATCCCTTCTACTTTTGGTTTGTTTAGTTTTATTTTGAAAAGATATTTTGATTTAGCCAAGTACTCTTTCTGTATCTAATTGATATAATTGTGATTTTATTGGTTCTTTATTTTACTGATCTGGGGTATTACACTGATTGATTTTCTTATGTGAAACCAACCTTGCGTTCTAGTTAGTAATTTCTTTTTCTTTCTTATTTTTTGGCCAGTCTAGCTATGTTGACCTTTCCAAAGAACCAACTTTTGGTTTCATTGATTTTCTGTATTGTTTTCTTTTGTCTATTTTATTTATTTCTGACCTAATCTTTATTTCTTTTCTCCCTAGACGCATGATTTAGGCTTACTTTGTTTTGTTAAGTGTGTTTAATTTCAAATATGTTTACTCAATTTTCTTACATTATTGATTTCTAATTTCATTCCATGGGTTCAGAAATCATATTTTATATTATTTCATTCCTTTTGAAATCTAGTTTAATCTCTGTTGTTTCTCTTATTACATGTGTGTCATTTTCTTACTAATTACAATGGGGATTAAATTGATATCTTAACTTGAAACAATCCAGCTTGGATTAATATTAAATAGTATAGTATAGTATATTTCAATAGTATACAGAATTTTGCCCCAACATAGACTATTCCCTTCTCCTCTTCTTTGTTCTGCTATTATCATAATTATTACATCTTGATACATTAAAAGCTCAACATAGTTTTACAATTATTTTTATGTAGGTGTCTTTTAAATCGGTTAGTAGAAGAAAAAAGTTACAAACAAAAATTTATATTCACCTGTGTACTACCTTAACAGTGCTCTTTATTTCTTCATTGGATGGAAGTTACCATCTAGTGTTCTATTATTTCAGCTTGAATGATTCCTTCTAGTATTTCTTATATAAGAGGTCTGCTAGCAATACATTTCCTGTATTTTGATTATTTGGGAATTCTTAAGTTTTTCTTAATTATTGAAGGATGGTTTTTCTGGATAAAGAATTCTGGGTTGACAATCTTTTGCTTTTTATATTTCGTATGTGTTCTGGATGCTAATGGTTTTGGGTGTGAATTGAGGTCTTTATCTTATGTAGAATTTCTTGTTCATGATGAATCACTTTTCTCTTGCTGCTTTCTGGATCCATTCTTTGCTTCTAACTTCTGACTGTTTGACTACAGTGTGTCTGGGTGTGGATCTTTTTGTGTTTATACTTATTCATGTTTACTGTGTGGGAGCAGATGTTCTTTTTTTAAATGACAGAATTGCTTTTAATGATAAAGTACCCTTCAGATATAAAACATTAAAATGTGCCTCTATGACTTAAATTCAAGAAAAAGAACAGATTTTTGTTGCTTTTTTTCCTTTTATTTTCTTTGAGTTTTACTTATTTGAGAAGATAACAGCATTTCCTTTCAGTAAAAATGATTGTTTATATGAATGACTTGCTTTGATTAATGATTTATGTAATATTTTTTACTTGTAGGATCTGTGCTTCCTGTAACTTATATATTCATCTTCAAACACATTTTAAAAGATTTTTTTTATAATCTCAATGTGATTTTCCAAAATGACTAAATTAGAACTTGAATAAAATAAACTCATAATCTAGGTAAAAAAAAACATATCAGTGCCTTGATAATTAAGATGAACTTTAGGAGTTAATCTTCAATTATGAAATGTTAACCAGGAGCAGGTGTTCTTAAATGTATAGGTTGACATTTTCCATGAAAGTCTTTTCAATAAGTGATTTTTAAAATGTATTATTGTATTTGGTTTACTAATTTTTTGAGGAGTTTTGCATATATGTTCATGAGATATTGGCCTGTAGTTTTCTCTCTTAGTAATATCGTTATCTGGTTTTGGTATCAGGATAATGTTGGTTTTGTAGAATGAATTTGGAAGCTTTCCTTCCTCTTCTATGCTTTGGAATATTTTGAGAATAGGAATTATCTTTTCTTTAAATGTTTGGGAGACTTCACCTGTGAAGTCATCTGATCCAGGATGTTCATTTGTTGGCAGTTTTTTGATTACTGATTCAATTTCATTGCTCGTTTTCAGTCTATTCAAAATTCTATCTCTTCTGTTTCAGTTTTGGAAAGTTGTATGTTTCTAGGAATTTAGCCATTTCTTCTAGGTTATTCAATTTGTTGGCATATAATTTTTCATAATATTCTGTTACAATCCTTTGTATTTCTGTGGTGCCCATTATTACTTCTCCTCCTTAATTTCTGATTTTTATTTATTTGAGTCATCTCTTTTTTCTTTATGAGTTTGGCTAAAGATTTATCAATTTTATTGATCTTTTCAAGAACCAGCTCCTGGTTTCATTGATCTTTCTATTGTGTTTTTTTTCTTGTTGTTTTTATTTCTATTTCATTTATTTCTTCTCTAATCTTTATTAATTCCTTCCTTCTGTTTTTGGGCTTTGTTTTCAAGTTTATTTTTGTAAAGCATAAGTTGTGAGGATTAGGTTGCATTTGATTTTTTGCATATATATGCAAATAAAATGCAAAAAAAGTATATATGTAATTGCTTCAGCACCATTTGTGTAAATGACTATCCTTTTCATTGAATTGCTTTTGTAGCTTTGTCAAAAATTAGTTGGCTGTACTTGTATGGAGCTACTTTGTAGTTCTCTAATCTATTTCATTGATCTTTTTGTCCATCACTAAGACAAAACCACACAATCTTGATTACTAGTTTTAAACGAGTATAGTGATTCTTTCTATTTTATTCTCATTTTTAAGAATAAATTTTCTTTTAGTTTCTTTACCATTCTATAGAATGTTTAAAATTATTTTGCTTAAATCTAAAACATGCTAGAATTTTGTTAGGAATTATATTAAACTTGTGTATAAATTTATGAAGAATTACATTTGTCTTTTATTGAGTCTAAGTCTATGGATGTGAACTATCTCTCCATATATTTAGATCTACTTCAATCTCTTTTTTTTAGCTGTTTATATTTTTGGCATACAAGTGTTGTGCATTCTTGTTATGACACATAAACTTTTCATATTTTGAACACTTTAAATGGTATTTTAGTTTTAATTTCAGTTTTCATGTATTTATTGCTAAGATATAGAAATACAATTAATTTTTGTAAGTCAATTTTCTGTCTTATGGCCTTAACTCACTTATTAATTTTAAGATTTTTTTTTTGTAGATTCTTTGGAATTTACCACATACGTTATTGTATAACCTGAAAATATGGATAGTTTTTTCCCTGATTTTTATGTATCTTATTTCATTTTCTTGCTTGATTGTGCTGGCGAAAACTTTCACATTAACAATAATGCTGAATGAACATTGCTCTGGATCTTAGGAGGAAACATTCAGGTTTTATAACTTCCTAAGAATGTATAATTATTTTAAAATAAAAAGTTGAAAAAAAAACCCAGTACTACAGAAAGCATGTTTTTATTACCAAATGAACAATCTCTGTGATAACATGGCCCATCCTATATGCTCTTCTAGGAACTCATCACTCCTTTCTTAAGAAGTAGAGTCTAATTCCTATCCCTTAGATTTTGGCATGGTTTTTTTTTAAGTTTTTATTTAAATTCCAGTTAGTTAACATAAAATGCTATATTAGTTTCTTGTATATAATATAATGATTCAACACTTCCATCCATCACCCAGTGCTCATCATAAGTACACTTCTTAATCCTCACTACCTACTTTGCTTATCCCCACCCACCTCCTCTCTGGTAACCATCAGTTTGTTCTCTGTAGTTAAAAGTTTATTTCTTGGTTTGCCTCCTTTTTTTTTCCCTTTTGCTTTTTTTTTTTTAAATTCCACATGTGAGCAAAATCATATGGTATTTGTCTTTCTTTGACCTTTCACTTAGCATAATACCATCCAGTTCCACCCACATCATTGCAAATGGGACGATTTAATTCTTTTTGATGGCTGAGTTATATTCCCTTGTGTGTGTGTTTTGTGTGTATGTGTGTGTGTGTGTGTGTGTGTGTGTATACACACATCACATCTTCTTTATCCATTCTTCAGTTGATGGACATTTGGGCTCTTTCCATAATTTGGCTGTTGTAGATAATGCTACTATAAGCAGATTTTTTACATGTTTTTAATCTGTAGAATGTTGTCAAATTGATGTTGTTTAATTTCTGAGGTAGGTCACAATGATTGATGCAGCTTCCAACATATGAGCTGTAGCACTCATTCTTTAAGTCCCTAGCTGCCATGTGAATAGTCTGTCATGAAACTGCATTCTGAGGATGCTCAAGCTAGCACATCTGAGAAGGTCATATGGAGGGCCCCTATGATAATTTGAAAAGCTAGATAGCTGGCAGCTCCATTGTCCCACTTTCCAGCATTAGCCACTCTCTTACTGCAACTGAATGAAAGATTCTGAGCAAAAGCTGCCAAACTGAGCCCATCCTATGTTGCTGACCCACAGAAACTATGAGAGATAATAAAATGATAGCTTATTTGGGATGTTAAATTTTGTGGAGGTTTGCTATATATTAATAGTAACCAGAAAACGATTTCTCAAGTAACTTTTTAGGGACTAGATGTAGTATTACAACAGATTTCACACAGGTCTGTGTAAATACCTGTGATTTCATTCTGAAAAATATTTATTTATTTGAAGAGAGAAAGTGAGAGACAGAGCATGACTGGGGTGGGGGAGCAGAGGGAGAGGGAGAGGCAGACTCCCCATTGAGCAGGGAGCCTGATGTGGGGCTCAATCCCAGGACCCTAGGATGATGACTTGAGTCAAAAATAGACACTTAACCGACAGAGCCACCCAGGTGCCCCTGTCTTCAGTAACTTTTAATTAAGCTTGCAAATTATATATTCACAGTTAGGACTATAGTTAGCACATATTATTACTAAATGAAGAATTTTGACAGTGGGAACTTTAGAAGTTCAAAAAGGAACTTATTCCCTTTTTGGGTAGACAAGTGTTCAAGAATGTTGAATCATAAAGAATTTAGGACATATATAAGTAGGGAGAAGGTAAGAGAACACTCTAGAGAGAATCAGTAGCATGAGCTATACATTTCCATTGGGTATTTTGCACAATTACAAGTAAAATGATTGAACTGAAGCATTATTAATTTGAGTATCAGCAGGAGGTAAAATCAACAGGCCATTAGAGGCAAAAATGCCCAGCAAATTATTACACATTCTGATCATATTATGTAAGAAATAGGAACATTTAAAGGTGTTTAAAGGGGTGTCTGGGTGGCTCAGTCGTTAAGCGTCTGCCTTCAGCTCAGGGCATGATCTGAGGGTCCTGGGATCGAGCCCCACATCAGGCTCCTCCGCTGGGAGCCTGCTTCTTCCTCTCCCACTCCCCCTGCTTGTGTTCTCTCTCTCTGTCAAATAAATAAATAAAATCTTGAAAAAAAATAAAGGTGTTTAAAGAGATAACTGGTGGTTATAGAGTGGTGTTTTAGAAAACCTGAAGACAATACATGTGATGAAATGAAGACCAAAATCTCAAAAGAATGATGTTCATAAAAACGATGAGTTCTTAGATTTAGATATTAAGCACAGGAAAGAAAAGAACAGTAAAATTATATATAAAATAGTTTTTCCTCCATTACAAAGTAAAGTGTGTCTATTATAAAACAAAACAGTATCTCGGGGCACTGGGGTGGCTCAGTTGGTTAAGCATCCCACTTTTGGTTTCTGCTCAGGTCATGATCTCAGGGTTGTGGGATAGAGCCGCATGTCAGGCTCCCCGCCCAGTGGGATGTTTGCTTGGGATTCTCTCTATCTCCCTCTGCCGTCTCCCTCTCTCTCTGTCTCTGTCTCTCTCTCTCTCTCCCTTAAATAAATAAATAAATAAATAAATAAATAAATAACACAATAAGACATGGACACATCTTTTAATATATCCCTCCAGTAAATAAAACTAAAAATACTGAACATTATATAGTTCAGTTCTACATATAGAACTGAAAGATGGAAAGAAGAAGGCAGTTGATCTAGAAAAAGTAAGTGGCGAGTTCCTTGGGTGTGTGTGTGCCGCAACACCACCCACGGAGTTGCGGTGTTGATTCGGGGGAAGGACGAGGCACAGACAGGATAGCTTGTGAAAGAGCATGGGTGCAGGGGACAACCGCCAGGCACGCCATGGCCAAGAGCGCAATTGCCCCAAACAGCTGCAACCTCGCAGTATTTATTGGCAATAAACAATCAAAGACAATCAAGGGGATGCTCCATATTAATTCCTAGTGAATAGTAGAACATCAGGGGGAAGGTCATGGGATTAGATGATGTAACGTTCAGCAAGTGAGGCCTATTCTTAAACATTTTTCTGTGGACCCCGTGGGCTGTCAAGAACAATCAAGTTTCGGTTGGGGCAGCATTCTGCCCTGAGCCAGCCGGGTGTTCCTGGCCGCTGGGCAAGCCGGGCTTCCCGGCTCTGTTCTCTGACATTTACGCTAAAGCCCGCAGGTCACAAACATGTTTTCCTATTATATCCTTAGCATAAGCTCTCAGCCAATGGCTGCTGCATGTGTGTATGTGGTTTTTGTTGTTGCTGCTGCTGTTGTCGTTTTGTTTCGTTTTGTTTTTTGTCTCTTATACCTCAGACTGGATAAAGGCAAGGCCAAAATGCTGAGGAATGGGGGGGGGGAGTAGAGAAATCCTAGCATGGTTTTTCCAACCAAAGTAGTCTAGCAGGACAGAATTTTTTTTTTAAGATTTTATTTATTTATTTGACAGACACCGACAGCCAGCGAGAGAGGGAACACAAGCAGGGGGAGTGGGAGAGGAAGAAGCAGGCTCTCAGTGGAGCAGCCTGATGCAGGGCTCGATCCCAGGATGCTGGGATCATGCCCTGAGCTGAAAGCAGAAGCCCAATGACTGAGCCACCCAGGCACCCCTAGCAGGACAGAAATTTTTAGATGGCAACCATACTACTCCAGCAAAATACCATAGAAACATATTGTAACCTCAATTCCAATGCAGCCAGCAAAAGATGAGTAGAGAGACTGCCAGTCTGTAACATCCTCCCTTATCTAATGTCTCACCTAGTGGGTGTATCAGACAAGGCTGAGTGGGGAGCTGGGACTTTGATCATCACTGGGTAGTAATAAATCTTCTCCCTTGCTGTTTCAGTGGAGACCCACAGGAAGCTTCCACCCTTACTCCCACTGCTTACCAAGACTGATCAGTGAGGCCAAGCGGAGAGTCAGGACTCTCACCAATACCCATTTGTAATGAGTTCAGTTCTTCCTAGTGTCAGTGGAGGATATGTGGGGAGCAAGCCTTTTCTTCCTTCCAGCAATGTGTTATCAGTGGAGGCCTGAAGAAGAGCTTGAACTACCACCTCCACCCAGTGGTAAGAAGACTCCCCACCTCCAGAATATCAATGGAGGCAAGTGAATGTTTTAGACATCCATCTCCATGAGTAAGGAGGCAACATTCTCTTTCACCCATCAAAGTAGTATTGGATGAGCTCTGTTAAAATACAAGATTTAAATAAAATCCAGAATCCTGTAACATAACATCCAAAATGTCTAAGTTTCAAGAGAAAATCATCTATCCTAACAAGAACCAGGAAAATCTAAAACTTAATGAAAAAAATCAACATATGCCAACACCATAATGAAATATGTATTAGAATTATCTGACAAGAATTTTAAAGCAGTCATCATAAAAATGTTTTATTGTGCAATTATGAAATACCAAAGTAATAGTAGAAAATGATAGAAAAATAGAAATAAATATAATAATAAATAATAATAATAGAAATAATAGAAAGTCTCAGCAAAGACATGGAAAATTCTGGAAGAAAGAGAAGATATAAAGATCTAAATAGAAATTTTAGTTCTAAAAAATACAATGACAAAAAAAATACTTCAGTAAATTGAAGAGAAGATGAAATAATCAGTGAAATTAAAATTAGTACAATTTAAGAAATGAAAACAAATTAATATGTAATCTGGACATATGGACATCTGGACAATGGTGAGAACATTCACTTAAAAAAATGAAAACTAAGGGATGTGAGGGAAGTAATAAAATATCAAACAACATACTTTGGAGAGATTCCAGAGGAAATAAAATCCCCAAAATTCATTCCAAGGTACATAATTATCACACATTTGAAAACTAAAGACAAAGAAAAACTCTTGAAAGCAGGCAGAGAGAAATAACACATTAGCTGTAGGGGAAAAACAATTTGAATCATAGTGAATTTTTCATCAGAGATCGTGGAAGCCCTAAGCTATTGGCAAAAATTTTTTTTTGAGTGCTGAAAAAAGAGCATCTCAGAATCCTACAGCTAGAACTTAAGGAAAACTACAGAAAGGCAAAATTTAACTCAGAATCTTCAATACCACCCTTTTTAGAGTTACTGCAAGTAGATAGAAATTCAGCAAGGACACAGAAGAACTCAGCACCATTAAATAATTGATTTAATTGACATTTATAAAGCACTTTACCCAACAACAGAAAACACATTCTTTTCAAGCACCCATAGAATATGTACCAAAATAGACTATATCCTGGGACATAAAAAATGTTCAACAAACTTTAATAATTGAAATCATAAAGTATGTTCTCTGAGAACAATGAAACCAAACTAGAAATCAATAACAGAATGAAAACAGAAATATCTTCAAACATTTGAAAATTAAACTGTATACTTCCAAATATATAACTAATGGGCCAAAGAAAAACTCTCAAGGGAAATAAAAATAAATAAAATGAATAAGAATACAAATACAACATATCAAATTTATGGGACATTATCCTAAAACCATCATAAGGAGCGGAATACATTATCAGGGATGAAACAAGGGATATCACAACAGACAGATCCTGTTTACATCAAAAGAATAAGGAAATGCTACAAATAACTTTATACACATAAAGTTAATCATTTAGTTACAATGGATCAATTATCTTGTAAAGTACAAAGTACAATTCACCCAATATGAAATTGAAAATTTTGAATAGACCTAAAACTATAAGGACACACAAACTGTTAAACACAAAAGACAAACAAACAAAAAAGCTTCTGAAAAAGAAATCTTTTTAGGCAAAGGTGCTTTTACTGGAGTATTCCACCAAATGTTTAAAAAAATAATAACACCAATTCTACACAATCTAGCATTGCTCAATAATGTAAATTTAAAAAATCTGAACAAAATATCTGCAAATAGAATTCACCAATATATAAAAAGAATTATATCCATCATTAATTGGGATTCATTTCAACAATGCAAAGCTCGTTCCATATTGGAAAATCAATCAATGTAACTCACCTTTTTAACAGGCTCAAAAAAGAAAAATTCTATGATTATAAGAATTGATCCTGAAAACTCAATTGACATAAATGATTAAAATGCTCCGAAAACTAAGAATAAACAAGAACTTACTCTGTTTGATAAAGAGTATCTACACAAAACATCGTTATTTCCTAGTGTAGGACTGAATGATTTCCCCTTAAGATCAAAATCAAGGCAAAGATGTCAACTCTCCCCTGCTACTTAAAATCGTACTGGCAGTTGTAGCCAGCAAAAAGCCAGTAAAGGAAATAAAAGACAGATCCAAATGGAAGAAATATAACTTTCTCTGTTTTGAGAATACATAACTCTTTATATGGAAAATTATGAAGAATCACTCAAAACAAACAAACAAAACCAAATAAAACCTCCTAGTGCTAGTAAGTTAGTTCAGCAATATTACATAGTATAACATCAACATACAATGAAGAAATGATTATTTCAACAAATATTCCAGGACCAATTGAATAACAATAGCCAAAAAAATTTCACTGTTTATACAAAAATTAACTCAAAATGGATCAAAGATTTCAATGCAAAATGTAAATTTACAAAACATTTAGAAGATAAAAGAGATATTCTACAGGACTTCATATTCAAAGACTTCCCCCAAACCTTGACCTATGAAAGAAAGTAAAGAGAAATTAGGCTTCATTAACACAATACAACAACATTTTTTGGGCCAGGAGAGATACAGTTAGAAGGGTGAGGGCAAGGGGGTGCCTGGGTGGTTCGGTTGGTTAGGCGTCTGTCTTTGGCTCAGGTCATGATCCCAGGGTCCTGGGATGGAGTCAGTCCCACATTAGGCTACTTGCTCAGCAGGAAGCCTGCTTCTCCCTCTGCCTGCCACTCCCCCTGCTTGTGTTCTTTCTTCTGTCTTTCTGACTGAAGAGATAAAAATTTTAGAGAAAAAATTAAAAAAGAAGAGTGAAGGCAAGCTAGACTGGGAGGAAAGTTTTACAGACCACATATGTGACAAAGCACTCATATTGAGAATATATGCAGGATAAAAAAACTCAACATTAAAAAAGAATGCTAATTAGAAAATGGACACAAAACAGTGAATAGACATTTCAGCGTAGAAAATATACAGATGGCATATAAATACATGAAAATATGTTCTACATCATTAGCCAATAAGAAATGTGAATTAAGAGCACAATGAGCTATCACTGCAAGTATATCATAACAGCTAAAAAAAAATAGTGACCATATTCTGAGAAGAATGTGGAGAAATTGGGTCTCCCTTACATTACTGATGGGAATGGAAAATTGAAGCCACATGAGAAAACAGTCTGGCAGTTTCATAAAAACAATAAAATAAGCACACACTTACCATTTGACCTAGCAATTGCCCCTCTGGGCCTTTATCCCAGATCATTTAAAGCTTGTGTTCATAGAAAAACCTATGCAGTATTGTTCATAGTGGCTTTACTTGTAGTAGCCCAAACTAGAAACAACCAAAATGTCCCTTAATGTGTGAATGGCTAAGCAATCTGTGGCACATGCTACCATGGGCTATTACCAGAAACGAGAAGGAACAAATCATTGACACCTGTAAGAACTTACATGAAGGTCAAAGGCACTATACTAAATGAAATAAGCCAACCTCAAAAGGTCATACATTGAATGATTCCTTTATATAGCTCTCACAAAGTAGTCATTTCAGCCAGTGGTTTGGGATGATGGAAAGCAGAAGGGTGGGTATGACTGTAAAGTTGTATCATGAGTGAGATCTTTGTGATGATGGAATAGTTCTGCATCTTCACTGCAGTACACACATCGAGACATGTGATACACAAATAGAAGTATTGGCTCTGACACTGTACTCTGTGTGAAATGTAATCATTGGGGGAAACTGGGTGAGAGTACAAAGAACATCTTTGTACTATCTTTGTAACTTCCTGTGAAACTATATATCAAATTTAAAATGTTATGTACAAAAAATTTTGGGAAAAATTATAATTTCAGATATAAAAACTATGCAGTTTCTCTCCATAAACCTGTATTTAACTTTATAATTGTCTTCATATGCACATGTATATGTATGCAATAGTTGTCTGTTTTAAAAGAAATTTCTGACTGTGCTGTGTTTTCTAACTTACTTTCATTATGTGAAATTTACTGAGGATATTTTTCCTTCTCATTTAATATTTCCTATATTAATATGTTTTGAATGGCAGGGGTATTTTTTAAGTGTATTTACTTATTATATTTTATTTTATTGTATTTATTTATTTTTAAAGATTTTATTTATTTATTTGACAGAGATAGAGACAGCTAGCGAGAGAGGGAACACAAGCAGGGAGAGTGGGAGAGGAAGAAGCAGGCTCATAGCAGAGGAGCCTGATGTGGGGCTCGATCCCATAATGCCGGGATCACGCCCTGAGCCGAAGGCAGGCGCTTAACCACTGTGCCACCCAGGCGCCCCTACTTATTATATTTTAAAGTTTAATTATATTATTTCACATCTGCCTGGATATCCATTTAAATACCAACCTCTTTAAATAAAGATATTTTGTATACACATATATATGGATTGCTTAGAGCTGGACAGATAACTGAAAGCAGAATTATAAGGTCAAAAGTATAATATGAAGTTTTTGATACTTATTTAATGAATTTCTCACAGAAATAGTCTATCAATTTACATGACTTTTAGCAATATATTCAAGTATGAGTTTCCACAGGGCAAGAACTTATGTTACTGACTCATATACTTAATTACTGGTAGGGTTGCAGTTTCTTTTCAAATACTTACTGATCATTTTTTAAAGTATTCATTTATGCCTATAGCATTTTTTTTGCAATTTATCCATTGATTCATTGTTTATTATCGTGCATGTTTTCTATATATTTATATGTAATATTAACAATTTATTTTATAGTGTAAACGTTGTTTTCCAATTTAACATTTGCCTGTTATTTGACATGCTATTTGCCTATTGTTTTACAAGCAAATGTCTTAAATGCAAATGTCGTAAATTATTACCTAATTACACATACCAATGTTATTTCTTGATAACTTCTTTTTCTTTTTTAAGATTTTATTTATTTATTTGAGAGAGAGAAATCACACAAGCAGGGGAAGGGGCAGAGGGAGAGAGAGACACAGACCCCCCGCTCAGCAGGGAGCCTGATGTGGGGCTTGATCCCAGAACCCCAAGATCATGACCTGAGCTGAAAGCAGACACCTAATGACTGAGCACCCAGGTGCCCCCTGACTTCTTTTGTTTTTACAAATGAAATGCTTTTCCTAAGTTCAGATCATTTTTTGGAGACAGTTTTCCCTTATGTTTCTCATGATTTGCACATCTTGCAAGTGAGGCTTTAACTGCCCTTTCTTCTGGACTATATTAGCAAGGATGTTTTTATAGCTAAGTGCTTTGGAAGATAGAGCTAGTGTCTCTCTCCATAGCATATAGCATGTTTGCTTACAGCTTTGGAAAATAGAGATAATGCCTCCCCCAGGAGCAAAGGGCAGACATCCTTACTGCTCAATATAATAAAGATAATAGCTTCCTCTGAAGCGCTGTTCAGCATACTTACTGTTCATTATAAAACTCTGGCTTTCTCTATTGTAATGCGCCCCAGATCATGTATCATCTGGCCTTCTTCTCATTGCCCTATGGGAATTGAGGGTCGGGAAACTAGTGCAAAAATAATGAACTTCTGGCTGTTGTAAGTAGTGTGACTAACAAACTAACATTCAACACTTAACCAAGAGTCTCATGTCTTCTACCAACATCCATGAAATTCTTATGCTGCAACATGTTAGCTTGCAAGTAGGTAAATCTTAGGGCTTTCACAATTCTTGACAATCCTATATACAATACCTTATGATATTTCTATTCTATTTTCTATTCCACTCAGTTACTTTTTATTTAACATTTAAATAAATTAGGCATTTCCAGATTGCATATTTGAGACAGTAAAATTGTTAAAAGGAAAGACCTTGGAGCCAGACTACCTGGGTTACACCTTCTGCTACTCAGTAGCTGCATGAACAGGGGCAAATTACATAATCTCTCTTGGCCTCAGTGTAATGTTTACAAAATAGACACAACACTTCTTCATAGAATTTTTTATGAGGATTGAATAAACTGATTTATATAAAGTACTTGAACCAGTGCCTGGCACATATTACACACTATGTCAGTCTTAAGGTTAGGGGTTAAATTTCAACTTACTTAAAGGGTGAATTTACTGGTTGATAATTTCATTATACACTAGAAAGGACAATGATGTTTTTTTTTAATTAAAAGCAAAGATGACAAAACATATTTTGTGCCTACTGAGTCTACACCTATATCTTAGAATCTTTGCAAGTAGATTCTGGTTATTTATTTATTTTTTAAACAATATTTAAAACGAATGTTCAAAATAAATTTAAAAGTTCCATACAAGAGAACAGAGAATAGCTTTGTGCCCTTGGTTTTGGCAAAGAATTCTTAAATAGGACATAAATATTACTAAACACGAAGGAAAATAATTGGGCAATGTTTAAATTAAGAACTTATGTTCATCAAAGTCCCCTTGAGAATGGGTAAAGGTAAGCCGATGACTGGGAGACGGGTATGCAGAACACATTTATTTGATAAAGAACTTTTATCTAATACACACACACAATCACACATGTTCCTAAGTGCAAGACAGTGTGATGTGCCTTATGAAGAAAATGCATGTGTTAGACAATCTTCATTCAGTTATGAGTTATAGTGCTGTTTGCTGTGAGTTCAGTATTAGAGAATCAACAACATACAACACATTAAATAAGGTATTTCAAAACAGAATCATACCCAAAAATGTTATGTACTGATCAGTTGACAAAAATTGTACTGATCAGTTGACAAAAATGTTGTGACCAGAGTCTTGCAGGAACTTAATCTTGTATTTTCCATAGGAGCAATACTTCAGGGTTTGCTAATTCATGCTTGCAGTGACTTTAGAGAGCATAACTGGCACAAATAATTAGATTCAAATGTGTGTATGTGTATATTTGAATTCTACAAATCAATTATAAAAAGGCTGATAGTCCTTTTTTTTTTTAAGTGAATAAAATGTCTAAACAGAACAGATACTTCACAAAAGACAATAAACAAACATCTGATTGACAGGTGTCTTCAGAAATCCGGAAATAAGTTAAGCCACTCCCTTCCATTGGCAAACCCTAACAGGAAGCCAATGGAAGTTTACAGGCTTTCTTTCCTCACCACAGAGAGATGGATATAAAGGGCCTGAGGCACACACACACTGTTCTGCACACATAGTAAATGGGAAACCCTGGCCAAGGGTTGAGGTTCCCAGTGGTAACCACAGATGACTGTTGCTAGATTGTGTAAATCCCAAGCTTCTTTTATTATCTCCAGAAATATATAAGTGATCTCAAACATTGAGTCTGACTGGACATTTTTGCAGTCTTCATGTCAGGGGCTGAGTTGGATTTAATTTGACTTAGAGAAAATCAATTTTCTTCCCAATGAAGACTGTTTTACTATATTCAAAAGTATTTGGAGATGTTTTGATCTTGTTTGACGGTAAAACAAATTGTAGAATATAGAAGTTATCTAATTCTAGATTTGTAAGAATTTCACCATAAAATGACCTGAGCACAGTCATTATATTTTCAGTAATATTTAAAAAAATTTGAGTTTATTCTATGATTATATTTATCCATATATATTTGTTTGGGGTAATTTAAAAATATATTACCTTGTAATGATTTTAATATATTAGAAAAGTATGGTAAATGTATAATTATCTATCTGTATGTGTGTATGTGTATTAATTTCCTTTTTCACCTTGTTAGTATGTTTTATATCTTCCATCTTTTAATATACTCTAAGATATTAATTTATTTGGAGGTATTAAGCCCATTTTCATTTTTCTTATTTTGTCTATTTTTCACTTTACTTACTACTCTCTCCTTTTTATTAGTTTTATATTATTTTTCATTTTATTTCTTACATTGATTTTAATTTACTTTCATTTATTTAATAATCAAAACATTTAGTCCTATGATTATTCCTAAGGTGAACATTTTGGCTTTCTCCCTTAAAGTTTGATACTTGATATTCTAATTAATAATATTTTCAAACATCCTGTAATTTCAACCATTCTATTTGAATAATCAATATTTAGGACATATTTCAATCATTACAAAATTATTTTAAATTTTGATGTTTTATAGCTTATCTCCATCAAGATGCATCAGAAAAAGGCCAGTTTAATTTCTACTTTTTACATTTATTGAAATTGTCTTGTGGCCTAAGTATTATATGAATAATTAAAACTATATATTAATATGTAATTTTTCAACTTTATTGAGGTATAACTGACAAATGAAATTGTAATATATTTGAAGTATACAATGTGATTATCTGCTACATGTACACATCGTGAAAGAATTTCTGCCATCAAGTTAATTAACACACCCATCACCTCACTTTATTTACTTTTTTAAAAAAAGATTTTATTTATATGAGAGAAAGAGAGAGAGCGAGAGCGGGAGGGAGGAGCAGAGGGAGAGGGACAAGCACACTCCCTGCTGAGCATGGAGCCGGATGCAGGGCTCCAATCTAGGACCCTGAGATCATGACCTGAACCAATGGAAAAATCTTAACTGACTGAGCCACCCAGGTGCCCCTATTTTTTGAGTTTAATAGTTAGCTAAAAGTTTTCTTCCCTCTTAAGGAAAATGCATGACTGTATTTCCTTAGTTACTTCAGATATCAACTATTTTATTATGCTGTGACCTGAGGTGACCTCCAGAAGCTATTGAGGTATTTGGAACCCTTTATTAAAACACTACTGGATGGGGCACTGGTGTGTCTCATTTGGTTAAGCATCCAACTCTTGATTTCAACTCAGGTCATGATCTCAGGATTGGGATCAAGCCCTGCATCAGGCTCCATGCTCAGGGGGAAGTCTGTTGTCCCTCTCCCTCTGCTCCTCCCCCTGCTTGCTCTCTCTGTCTCTCTCTCAAATAAATAATTAAAATCTTTAAAAAAAAACATTACTGGACTCACATCTTTGTGTTGACAACACTTTTCACTACTTTCTGTCACTTCTAATAGGTATTCCATCTCTCAATTTACTGCATAATGGTTATACTTAAACAAAAGATACAGATAAAAAAACAGGTGATATGCTATCAATGTAAGTGGAATCATGACATATTGTATTAGAGAACTGATGGTATTTTCTACAAATGCGTTTCACAAGATGGCATCAGTTTTGTGACTTCTGCTTTGAGTTTTGAGAGAATTTTTACTTCTTTTTCAGTTCTTGGCAATATTTAAGACATTTGATCTGTCAGATAAATAGCTCCTGGAGAGCAGCTTTACATTAATTTACTTATGTTTAAATAGAATGGTATCTGATACTAAAACTACTGAGAACTGTTACTTATATCTTTCCTTAAATAAAAAGCTTATGTAATCTCTCAGAAGCTAAACACCTAATTTTTACCAAAAAAAAATCATCTTTTTTCTTAGAGAAAGAGAATGTTTTTCCCCTTTAAGCATGTTTGTTTTACTTAATAAGAAACTTTACACACCTGGTTTGTGCTGTTGCTATTTTGCCTAATCACATTCATATTTTTTACTTAATCACATAATATTTTACAGATATTCCCTAGAGTTACACTAAGGAATATATACTAATCATTAAAGAGAACCGAGAAATGTTTCTTTCTCCAAAGTCATCATAACTACATAAAAAATGATACCCTGAAGACCTATACCTAAAAAGTAACTAAAATTTAGTTTCATGCATTATAGATTTGTAATGATGATACTGATTTTTAGTTTAAATAAATAAGAAAAAGAGAAATCAGAACTTCAAACAGGAATCTCATACTCCAAACTCTGGCATTCCTCAGATCCTTCAGCAAAGGACTACAGTGATGTTATATACTTTGTACCTGGGCAAGGTTTTCCCCTCCCCAAATTGTGAAAGCCAGGCATATACAGAAACAGTAAATAGATGATTTTATACTCAGCACTTGAAATCAAAGCAAATAAAAAATAATTTGTTCAGCAACCACATGACAACTATGTCAGAAATATTTCTCAGTCAACCTGTGTATGTACCAGTATTCCCTTTATAACAGTTAAAAATACTCCTATGATCTTGTCTTGCCTATTCTGCTCACTCAAAAGCAGACCTATCCTGGTGCCCCAGTGTATCATAGACATGATAGCTATTTGATTTCTTAGTCATAGCTATCCTCAATGATGCTGATGTATGGATTGTCATACCTGCCTTTGCTGGTTTTAAATTTCTCTGTTGAGAGTCTTTGCCTTATAAAGGTCTAAATGTCACAGTATTGCACTTAGAATAGTTGTTTCATTTTATTCTTTTTTTTTATTTGTACAAGTAACAGCTAACATTTATAGAGCACCATAACATGTGGAATAGTCTTATGAGTTCTTTTTAGGAAACTTATTTCATCCTTATGCAATTCTATGAGACATTGCTAGTATTATCAATGGATATTTTTACAGAAGTAAAAACTGACTCTCCAAAGTAATTTGCCTATAGTCATCTAGTCAGCAAGTAATAGATCTGGGCAGGGTGACTCTGGCCCTCAAGTCTTTAGCTATTGAAAGACACTCAAAAGATCTAAAAGACTGAGATGTAAAGAGAAAATGGAACTTTTTCCAGTGACGGTATGTATATTAGTAATGATTATTTCAGTTTTATATACAAACAAAAATGTTATTTTTAAACTATGTGTTTCACTCATTTCTCTGTCACTCAAATGGGAAACTGAAATTGGCCACAACAGCTGACTACAAATACAGTACAGATTCATGCTCTGCCATGATAAAAAGAGCCATCTTAGAGTGGAATTCTTGTAATTCTGGTTAACTTTTAGCACTATCCATCCATCCTTGAATAAAATCTCTTCAATAGGGTACAAGGCCAACACACCCCTCAGCAAGCTTATAATTTAGCACACTCCAAGGAACTCCACTTATTGACCTACTCTGAACTGTGTCTTTTTTGTTAAGACTCTTGCCATCATTTGCTTGAACATGCTTCCCTACTGTGGTGATGGGCATGAGGATGTATTGTTAATGATTATCTGCTTTTCTTGGCCATTAAGGACCTCAGTTTTACAATAATTGTGCAGACTCAAGGTAATTAGAGACATCCTACTGACAGTCCAACAACCCGAAGCCACATTAGCCTTATCCTAATGCATATTATCATTTCTTATACGTTCTGTCAATGACAGTGATTGGAAGGCTTTGAGGCATTCAAATAACTTGTCTTCTACCATGACCAAAATTTTACAAGCAATGCCAGAAATTTTCTGAATTTCTCTGAATTCTGAGGAAATGAAGGAATCTGCTCAAAACACAGGGTTTTTGAAATTTATGGGAGAACTAGGCTTTTAGAAAATCTATTAGTCAGTGTTCTCTGGGAAAACAGAATGAACAAGATGTTTATATATATATATATATAGAGAGAGAGAGAGAGAGAGAGAGAGGGAGAGATTTTAAGTAATTAATTCATGAGATTGTGGAGGTTGACAAGTTCAGAATATGTAGGGGGGCCAACAGGCAGAAGACCCAGGAAGAGTTGTAATCTGAGTCCCAAAGATACTCCACTCTTACTTAGATTTCCCTCTGCTTCAGAGAAAGTCAGGCTTTGTTCTATTTAAGCCTTCCACTGATTGGATGAGGACCACCCACATTATAGAGGGTAATCTGCCTTACTCTAAGTCTTTGCATTTAAATGCTAATCTTATCAAAAACACCTTCACAAAAACGTCAGAATAATATATGACCACATATCTGGGCACCATGGCCCCACCAAGTTGACACATAAAAGTAACCACCACATCATCCTATTTAAGGTATTTTTGTGTGTGTGGAGTATGAGACTGATTTATTGAATATATGTCCTTAGCTCTTCCTTAGATGAGCCACTGTGTGGTAATTTTATTCCATCATGATTACAATTTGGATGAATTCAAAATGATTAGCTGAGTGAAAAAAGTCAGTCTCAAAAGTTATAGATTGTATGAGAAGTTGGTGAAATCTGAATAAGCTCTTTGATTGTGCCAATGTCAATTTTTGGTTTTGTTTTATACAATACTTATGTAGGGTATTACAATGGGAAACTAGGTAAAGAGCACATTGAATCTATCCATATATTTTTTTCCCTAAGTTCTGGTGAAACTATGATTATTCCAAAATAAAAAAGTTAAAGAAACTTGGTATTTAGCTACAAGTTAAAAACTTAACATTAACACAAAAACCTGTACACAGATGTTTATAATAGTTTCATTCATAGGGGTGCCTGGGTGGCTCAGTCTGTTAAGCAGCCGCTTTCAGCTCAGGTCATGATGCTGGGGTCATAGGATCAAGTCCCTGCATTGGGCTCCCTGCTCAGCGGGGACCCTGCTTCTCCCTCTCCCTCTGCTGGTCCTCTGCTTCTGTTCTCTGGCTTGTGCACTTTCTCTCAAATGAATGAATAAAATCTTTAAAAAAAAGTTTCATTCATAATTACCAACATTTGGAAAAAATTGTGATGTTTTCTAGTAATCAAATAAATAAATAAACTGTAGTACCTCCAGACAATAAAAATAAATAAATAAATTCAGCACACACACAAAATAAATAAAATCATGAAAATAAGTAGAGGAAAATTAAAAGCATAATACCAAGTAAAAGATGCCAATCTTGAGCCTAACAATATAACATTTTGAAAAAGGCAAAGCTATGGAAACATTAAAAACATCAGCAGTTGCCAGAAATTAGATGTGGAGAGAGAGGTGAATAGGTAGAGCATAGAGGATTTTTAGGGCAGAGACTCTAATCTGTATGACACGATAATGGTGAATATGTTATTGTACAGTTGTAAATCTACAAAATGTGGAACACTGAAAGTGAACCCCATTGTAAATTATGGTCTTTAGGTTTATGTAGGTTCATAAGTTGTAGGAAATGTACCACCCTGATGAAGGATACTGATCCTGGGGGGCCTGTGTATGTGTGATAAAGGGACATATGGGAAATCTCTGTATTTTCCTCTCAATTTTTCTGTGAACCTAGAACTACTCTAAAAAAATAAAGTCTATTTTATTAAAAAGTTATAGAAAATAAAGGAATGGTAAAATATTATACATTATTAATCTTAAGAAAACAAATGTCTATATATGAAACTGACAAGAAAAGGTATATTACCTGTGAAAAATGGTTATTTCATAATTACAAAAGGACCAGCACATCAAATAGACATAATCTTAATGGTGTAGGCAACCATTAAAAAATAAAGATTTATGAAGCAAAACCCAAGTGTACAGAAGAGAAATATAGACAAATCAAAAATTATAGTTCTGAATATTTTCACTCTTCTCTCAGAAATAGATAAAGCAAGTAGACGGGGGGAGGAAAAAAGATGGCAGAGGAGTAGGGACCCTATTTCAGCCGCTCCCCTGAATCCAGCTGGATATCTACCAGACCATCCTGAACACCCACAAAATCAGCCTGAGACGTAGGAAGATACATCTGGATCTCTACAAATGAACATCTCTGGCACTGGGTATGGAAGTATGAAGTATGGTGCTGGGTATGGAACTATGAGCCAAGAGTCTGCACTCAGATATCAGAAGATAAACAGAAGGGAGAGGGAGCCACCGCGCTCGGCTGCTGGGAAGCAGAAGTCTCCTGCACTGGGGAGCGGGCCAGACTCACAGACCGGTAGCTGCAGGGAAACCAGACTGAAACTGGGAGCTCTGCAGCACGTGCAAGAACTGGGGGTGGCTGGCGGTTTTAGGAGCACAAAAGGCAGAGACGTGCCAGCCCTGAGAGCAAGGACTGAGAGAGTGTCTGTGGGGTGCACAACCCAACAACTGTGGATTTTTAGCAGCACCAACAGAAATGGAGTTAGAGTGGACTGGAAAGCTCAGTGAAGAGCAGACTGTGATCTCTCTGTTCTGAGAGAAAGGATTGAATACAGTCATTGCTTCTCTGACTGTCAAAAGAGTCACAGAAAGCCACCAGGGAAAGCCACCAGAGAACAAAAGCCCAGAGAAACTGGTTCTCACTGTGCCCATCCCCCACCCACAGGGGACAGGGCAACTCTGCCCAAACAAGGTTGCCTGAGCATCAGCGCAGCAAGCCCCTCCCCGGGAAGGTAGGCTGAAAGAACAAGAAGCCCACCTCCCTAAGGTCCCTATAAAGCTAGTGCATCTTGCTTGGGCCCTGGTCAATAAATTGGGCTTTGTATATCCCTGCAACTGCACCTCGTCAGAATGACAAGGAGGAGGAATCCCAACAAAGGAAAGAAACAGAGACTAGCCTCTGCCACAGAATTAATGGATATGGATATAACCAAATTGTTAGAATGGATTTCAGAGTAACAATTGTCAAGATGATGCGTAGGCTTGAAAAAAATATTTAACGAAAATATAGACTCTCTAAGGGCTGAAATGAGAATGAATCTGTCAGAAATTAAGAATGCTATGAATCAAATACAGGCTAAACTGGATGCTCTGATGGCCAGGGTAAACAAGGAAGAAGAATGAATTAGCGAGTTAGAAAATGAGATGATAGAAAAGAAGAAAAGAGAAGAAACCTGGCTAAAAAAACTCTACTTTCAAGAAAAAAGGCAAAGGGAGATTACTGACTCAATGAAATGTTCCAATGTCAGAATCATTGGCATCCCCGAGGGAGTGGAGGAAGAAAGAGGTCTAGAAGAGATATTTGAACAAATTGCAGCTGAGAACTTCCCTAATCTGGTGAAGGAAATAAGCATTCGTGTCCAAGAGACAGAGAGGACCCCTCCCAAGATCAATGAAAACAGACCAATACCACAACATATAATAGTACAATTCACAAATCTTAGATCCAAGGAAATAATCTTGAAAGCAGTGAGGGGGAAGAGATTCCTCATGTATAGAGGGAGGAACATGAGAATAATGTCAAACCTGTCTACAGAGACCTGGCAAGCCAGAAAAAGCTGGCAAGACATATTCAGAGCACTAAGTGAGAAGAACATGCAGCCAAGGATACTTTATCCAACAAGGCTGTCATTCAGAATGGATGAAGAGACAAGGAGCTTCCAACTGGCAGAAACTGAAAGAATATGTGACCACCAAGCCAGCCCTACAAGAAATAATATATTAAGGGGGTTCTATAAAAGTAAAAAGACCCCAAGAGTGATACAGAACAGAAATTTACAGAGACAATCTATAGAAACAAGGACTTCACAGGCAACATGACAACATTAAAATAATATCTTTCAATAATCACACTCAATGTGAATGGCCTAAATGCTCCCATAATGCCACAGGGTTGCAGATTGGATAAAAAGACATGACCCATCCATATGCTGTCTACAAGAGACTCATTTTGAACCTAAAGGTACATCCAGACTGAAAGTGAAGGGATGGGAAACCATTTTTCATGTCAACAGACCTCAAAAGAAAGCTGGGGTAACAATTCTTATATCAGATAGATTAGATTTTAAGCTAAAGACTGTAGTTAGAGAATAGAAGTACACTATATTATTCTTAAAGGATGTATCCAACAAGAGGATCTAACAATTAAAATATCTATGCCCCCAACAGGGGAGCAGCCAGATATGCAAGCCAACTCTTAATCAGAATAAAGAGACATATAGATAATAATATGTTAATAGCAGGGAAACAGAACACTCCACTCTCAGCAATAGACAGATCACCTAAGCAGAAAATCAACAAAGAAACAAGAGCTTTGAATGACACACTGGACCAGACGGACCTCATAGATATATACAGAACACTACACCCTAGAACAACAGAATACTCATTATTTTCTAATGCACATGGAACTTTCTCCAGACTAGACCATACATGGGTCACAAAACAGGTCTCAACTGATACCAAAGGACTAAGATTATTCCCTGCATATTCTCAGACATATAATGCTTTGAAACTGGAACTCAATCATAAGGAAAAATTTGGAAGAAACTCAAACACTTGGAAACAAAGAACCATCCTGCTTGAGAATGACTGGGTAAACAAGGAAATTAAAGAAGAACTTAAGCAATTTGTGGAAACGAATCAGATTGAAAATACATCAGTCCAAAACCTATGGGACATTGCAAAGGCAGTCTGAAGGGGAAAATACATAGCCATCCAAGCCTCATTCAAAGGAATAGAAAAAATCTAAAATGTAGTCCTTATATTCTCACCTTAAGAAGCTGAAGATGGAACAAAAGAACAGGTCTAAACCACACACAAGAAGACAATTGATTAAGATTAGAGCAGAGATCAATGAAGTAGAAACCAGTAATACTCTACAGCAGATCAACAAAACTAGAAGCTGGTTCTTTGAAAGAATTAATAAGATCGATAAGCCACTGCCCAGACTTATTCAAAAGAATAGAGAAAGGACCCAAATTAATAAAATTATGAATGAAAGGGGAGAGATCACGACTAACACCAAGGAAATAGAAACAATCATTAGAAACTATTATCGACAACTATATACCAATAAATAAAACAACCTGGAAGAAATGGATGCCTTCCTGGAAACCTATAAACTACCAAGACTGAAACAGGAAGAAATTGATTACCTAAACAGAAAGATTAATTGTGAAGAGATTGAAGTAGTGATCAAGAACCTCCCAAAAAACAAGAGTCCAGGGCCTGATGGATTCCGTGGGGAATTCTACCAAACATTCAAAGAAGAAATACCTATCCTCCCGAAACTGTTTCAAAAATTAGAAACAGAAGGAAAACTACCAAACTCATTCTATGAGGCCAATATTACCTTGATCCCAAAACCAGGCAAAGACCCCATCAAAAAGGAGAATTACAGACCAATATTTCTGATGAATATGGATGCCAAAATTCTCAACAAGATCCTAGCTAATAGGATCCAACAACACATTAAAAGGATTATCCATCAGGACCAATTGGGATTAATCCCTGGAATGCAAGGGTGGTTCAACATTCACAAATCACTCAGTGTGATAGAACACATTAATAAAAAAAGAGACAAGAATGATATGATCCTCTCAATTGATGCAGCAAAAGCATTTGACAAAATACAGCATCGTTTCCTGATTAAAACCCTTCAGAGTGTAGGGATAGAGGGTACATTCCTCAATTTCAAAAAAACCATCTATGAAAAGCCTACAGCGAATATCACTCTAATTGGGGAAAAGCTGAGAGCCTTTCCTTTAAGACCAGGAACACGACAAGGATGCCCACTCTCACCATTATTGTTCAACATAGTACTAGAAGTCCTAGCAACAGCAATCAGACAGCAAAAAAGAATAAAATGTATTCAAATTGGCAAAGAAGAAGTCAAACTCTCTCTCTTCGCAGATCACATGACACTTTATATGGAAAACCCAAAAGACTCTACCCCCAAAATACTAGAACTCATACAGCCATTCAGTAATGTGGCAGGATGCAAAATCAATGAACAGAAATCAGTTGCATTTCTATACATGAACAATGAGACTGAAGAAAGAGAAATTAGGAAATTGATTCCATTTACCATAGCACTAAAAGCCATAAGATATCTCAGAATAAACTTAACAAGAGAGGTGAATGATCTATACTCTAGAAACTTTAGAATGCTGATGAAAGACATTGAAGAAGACCCAAAAAAATGGAAAAACATTCCATGCTCATGGACCGGAAGAATAAACATAGTTAAAATGTCTATGCTACCCAGAGCAATCTACACATTCAATACCATCCCGATCAAAATACCAATGACATTTTTCAAAGCCCTGGAACAAACAACCTAAAATTTGTGTGGAACCAAAAAAGACCACAGATAGCCAAGGAAATGTTGAAAAAGAAAAAATAAAGCTGGTGGCATCACGTTGCCTGATTTCAAGCTATACTACAAAGCTGTGATCACCAAGACAGCATGGTACTGGCACAAAAACAGACACATAGACCAATGGAACAGAATACAGACTCTAGAAATGGACCCTCAACTCTATGGTCAACTAATCTTTGATAAAGCAGGAAAAAACATCCAGTGGAAAAAAAAGACAGTCTGTTCAATAAATGGTGCTGGGAAAATTGGACAGCTATATGCAAAAGAATGAAACTTGACCACTCTCTCACACCATACACAAAGATAATCTCCAAATTGATGAAAGACCTCAATGTGAGACAGGAATCCATCAAAATCAAAGAGGAGAACATAGGCTCTTCGACATTAGCCACAGAAACTTCTTTCATGACATTTCTCCAAAGGCAAGGGGAACAAAAGCTAAAATGAACTTTTGGGACTTCATCAAGATAAAAAGCTTCTGCACAGCATAGGAAACAAGTCAACAAAACAAAGAGGCAACTCACGGAATGGGAGAAGATATTTACAAATGACACACAGATAAAAAGCTGGTATCCAAGATCTATAAAGAACTTCTCAAACTCAAGACCCAAGAAACAAATAATCAAATCAAAAAATGGGCAAAAGATATGAACAGGCACATTTCCAATGAAGACAGACAAATGGCTAACAGACACATGAAAAAATGTTGAACATCATTAGCCATCAGGGAAATTCAAATCAAAACCACATTGAGATACTACCTTACGCCAGTTAGAAAGGCAAAATTGACAAGACAAGGAACTACAAAGGTTGGAGAGGATGTGGAGCAAGGGGAACCCTCTTACACTGTTGGCGGGAATGTAAGTTGGTACAGCCACTTTGGAAAGCAGTATGGAGCTCCCTCAAAAAGTTAAAAATAGAACTACCCTGGTGAACCAGCAATTGCACTACTGGGTGTTTACCCCAAGATTCAGATGTAGTGAAGAGAAGGGCCATATGCACCCCAATGTTCATAGCAGCATTGTCCACAACAGCCTAACTGTGGAAGGAGCTGAGATGCCCTTTAACAGACGAATGGATAAAGAAGATGTGGTCCATATATACTATGATTTCACTCATTTGTGGAACATAAGGAATAGCAGGGAGATTGGTAGGAGAAGGAAGGGAATAATGAAGGGGGGGGTAACAGAATGGGAAATGAGCCATGAAAAACTCTGGAATCTGGGAAACAAACCGAGGGTTTTAGAGGGAGGGGTTGGGGGATGGGCTAGCCTAGTGATGGCTATTAAGGAAGGCACGTAATGCATGTTATACGCAAGCAATGAATCATGGAGCACTACATCAAAAACTAATGATGTACTTTAGCAGTTTAATAAAGTCTCAAAGATTAAAAAAATAAAAAATAAATAAAAGAGTTGTAGATTTTAAAAAAGTAGACAAAGGTTATTAAAATGTGTAATTTTCTACAATATTATTATCCAATGTTTCTATTTTTATAGAGAACTACACCAAATGCAGAATTCACATACTTTTCAAGGACACATAACTTCCTAACAAAGCTAGATCACATATGGGCTATAATACATTATATCATTAAAGTTAAATAAAATTATACAGAGTATGTTCACCTTCCAGGGTAGAATTAAGTTATATAACAAAAAGAAAATATCTAGAAAAATCTAAAATATGTAGAAATCAAGCAACACATTTCTGTTTAATTCATGAGTCAAGAAAATATTGATAAGAACATTTAGAAATATTCAAACAGAATGATGAAACAAAACATTAAAATTATAGAACAAGACAATAGATCAATGAACAGAATAGAAATACAGAAACAGACTCTTACAGAAAAAAGAACAAAGGAAATTCAGTGGAGAAAGGATAGTTTTTCAATAAATGGTGTTACAACAACTGGACCTCTACATGCAACAACAACAACAAAAATTACTCTAGACACAAATCTTCCATCTCTCACAAAAATTAACTAAAAATGGATTATAAACATAAATGGAAAATAGAAAATAATAAAATTCCTAGAGGATTACATGGAAGAAACTCTAGGTAATCTTGGGTTTGGAAATAGTTTTACAACATCAAGGCATGACCCATGGAAGGAAAAATTGATAAGTTGGACTTCAAACAAATTATGAACAAATCTGCTCTGTGAGAAACATGTTTAGGAGAATGAAAAGAAAAGTCACATACAGGGAGAATGATTTGCAAAGAAACATAGCTGATAATGGACTGGTATCCAAAATACACAAAGAAATTTTATTTTTTGAGACTTTATTTATATTTGAGAGAGAGGGAGAGAGACAGAGATAGCAAGAGAGAATATGAACAGGGAGGAAAAGGAGAAGCAGGCTCCCAGTTGAGCAGTGAGCCTGACATGAGGCTTGATCCCAGGACCCTGGGATCATGACCCAAGCCAAAGGCAGGTGCTTAACCAACTGAGCCACCCAGGTGCCCCTAAAATACACAGACTCTTAAGACTCAACAATATGAAAAAATATATATTAGAATATGTAAAAGATCTGAGCAAAGAAACTATACTGTTGGAAAATACAAATATGAAAACATGCTCAACAGCATATGCCATTAGATAATTGACAAAACAAAAACAGGATGCCCACTACCTACCTATAAAGTTGCTAAAATTCAAAATACTGACAACCATGAAATCCTGGTGAGGCTGTGAAGCAACAGAAACTCTCATTCATTGTTGGTGGGAATGCAAATGGAACAGACATTTTGGAAGACTGTTTGACTGTTTCTTGTAAAAAATTAAATGTATTTTTACCATATGATCCATCAAGAGTGTTCCTTCGTATTTACCCAAATAAAATGGGTCCACACAAAAGCTGCACATAAAAGCTTACAGAAGCTTTATTCATAATTGTCAGAGTTGGAAGCAACCAAGGTATCTTTCAGTAGGTGAATAAATGAAACTGTGGTGCATTCCTACAAGGGAATATTGTTCTATGGAAACAGCCCACGTGTCCATCGACTGATGAAAGCATAAAGAGATGTAGTGTATATATCTACAATTGAATATTACTCTGCCATCAAAAAGAATGAAATCTTGCCTTTTGCAACAATGTGTATAGAGCTAGAGAGTATTATGCTAAGCAAAATAAGTTAGTCAGAGAAAGACAAGTAAGATATGATTTCTCTCATATGTGGAATTTAAGAGACAAAATAAACAAATAAAAGGGGGGAAAAGAGAGAGAGAGGCAAACCAAGAAACAGACTCTTAACTACAGAGGACAAACTGATGATTCCCGGAAGGAAGGTGGGTGGGAGATGGGTTAAATAGGTGATAGGGATTAAGGATGAGCACCGGGTGTTGTATGGAAGTGTTGAATCACTATATTGTATGCCTGAGACCAACATACACTGTATGTTAACTAATTGGAATTAAAATAAAAATTTTTAAAGCCAAACAAAAAATGAGCTATTAAATCACAGGAAAACATGGAGGAACTTTAAAAACATATTACTAAGTGAAAGCAGCTACTCTGAAAAGGCTACATACTGTATGATTCCGACAATATGACCTTTCAGAAAAGGCTAAGCTATGGAGATAGCAAAAAATTCAGTGGTTGCCAGGGGCTTGGGATGAGGAAGGAAGGGGACTCAGTGGAGTACAGGGGATTTTTAGGGCAGTGAAACTAATCTGTATGGTACAAATGGACATATACCATTATTCATATTCCAAAAACCATAGAATGTACAACACAAAGAATATGATATAAACTAATATAAACTATGGACTTTAGTTAATAATATTATGTCAATAGTGGTTCATCATTTGCAGCAAATGTACCACACTAATACAAGATATAAATAAGAGTGGAAACCATGTACGTAGTTAGGAAGGAAGGTACATGGGAACTCTCTGTATTTTCCAATCAGTTTTTCTGTACACTTAAAACTGCTTTAAAAATTATGCTAAGTGAAGTAAGTCAAGCAGAGAAAGACAATTATATGGTTTCATTCATTTGTGGAACATAAGGAATAACAGGGAGATTGTAAGGAGAAGGAAGGGAAAAATGAAGGAGGGTAACCAGAGGGAGAGATGAACCACAAGAGACTATGGACTCTGGGAAACAAACTGAGGATTTTAGAGGGGAGGGGGTGGGGGGGATGGGCTAGCCCTGTGAAGGGTATTAAGGAGGGCACATATTGCATGGAACAATGGGTGTTACACACAAACAATGAATCATGGAACACTACATCAAAAACTAATGATGCACTGTATGGTGACCAACATATCATAATAAAAAAATAAAAATAAATTGATTTTATAAAAATTATGGAATATAACTAAAGTAAACATCAGAGGGAAACTTAAGGATGTTGATATTTATATTAGAAAAATAAACGTTTTTATTTTTTAAGGATGATTTTAAATTAGATATTTAACCTTCTAACTTATTAAGCTAGTTTAAAAGTAAAGATCAAATTAAATTTAAAGTAAGTAATAAGATAATAACAAATGTCAGTGACATAAAATACAGCCAAATAACAGGAAAAAATCAATAAAGTTAAAAGTAAGTTACATGAAAAAAATTACAAATTATAAAATCCCATAACCAAGACAAATCACCAAAAAAAAAAAAAAAATAGAAGGGAAACATAAGTGAAGAATACCAGAAATGAAGGAGAGAATTTCATGAAAGATCTTACAGACATTAAAAAATAAGAAGGGAATTGTTTGAAAATTTTGTCAATATCCTACAGCTTAACTGACATGGACATGTACCTTGAAAGACACAACTTACTGAAACCAACACATGACAAAATAAAAAAACAAAACTGACAGGTGATAACATTAAAAAAAATCCATAAAAGAAATTGAATTTGTAATTAAAATTTGTGGTCAAATATCTTCACTTCTAAATTCTACCAAGAATTTACATAAAATAATATCAAATTTTTATAAACTCTGAAAAAAAGAAGAGGGCATTTTTTATGTTATTTTATAAGTCCAAAGAAGAATTTTCTCAATCAATGAATATTCACACAAAAAATTGTGACAAAACAACAATAGATAAATCACTTAAATATGGGCAATAGATTGAACAAATCTTCACAAAGAATATAAGAAAATGATCAATAAGTACATGAAATAGCCCAACATCATTAGTTATCTGGCTAATATAAATTAAAAGCACACATATGACTTCATACCCATTAAAGAATTTAACATTAAAAGGACCTACAATACTGTATATTAGCTAGGCTATGGAACAGGTATTTTCATACAATGTTAATGATAGTCTAAAATATTACATCCACTTCAGAAACAGCTTGGCACTTCTTATAAATCCAAATACACATTTGCATATTGCCCACATTTCTGCTACTTGTATTTAGTAAAGGGAGGGGGGACCTTTCTTCAAGAACGACATAGCGACTGTAATTATAATAGCCAAAAACTAAAAGCAACTGAAATTCCCATAGACAGGTGAATGGATGAGCATGTGATTGTATATTCACACAATATAATATCACTCAACAATAAAAATATTAATGTGAATATATGACACAACATGTATGAATATCAGAGGCATGAGTGATCAAAATAATATAGACATAAAAAAGAGAACATGTTGTATAATTCCATTTATATTAAATTCAAAACTGGGCAAGATTTCACCAAAGTGACTGAAATCAGAATAGTGACTGTGTCTGAGAGGTGACATAATTTGTGATAGGACATGAGGATATTTCTGGAGGTAATAAAATATTTTATATTTTGATTAGGATGTGGGAACTTGTATATTCATCTGACAAATTTCATTAGTGTATAGTTAAGATCTATGAATTTCAGTGCATATAAATTATTTCTAAATAAAACATAAATATATAATAAACAGAAAAAAACCCTAACACCCAGTGCAGAAAGTTAACAAAGTCAGGAATTGGGTCTTTGAAAGTGAAACCAAGAGGGAAGGCGCCTGTTACCAATATCAAGGAAATGATGCTATAACTACTACTGTATTAAAGGGGAAATGACTGGATATTAAAACAACTTTTTGCCAATAAATTTAAATTTTTGAATAAAAGGCAAACTTTAAAAACAAACAAAATATATATTAGAAAGAATCCAGACACACACAGTCAATATACCAAGTGGTTTCATCACCCCAAAACTCTCCACCAAGCTTACCTACCATTTTAGTCAAACCCTCAGCTACACATGACCCCTGGCAACCACTGATCTGTTGTTCATCCACAATTTTGCATTTCCCAGAATGTCACATTAGTGAACATATGTAAAGACTCTTTGAGTCTTGTATCTTTCACGTGGCATAATGCACTTGATATTCATCCATGTTGCTTCATGTATCAATATTGGTTTTCATTTTCATTGGTGGGGAATATTCCATGGATGTACCACAGTTTGTTTTTCCATTTAACACTTGAAGGATGCATGAATTGTTTCCAGACTTTTGACAGTTATGAACTTAGCTGTTATGAACATTAAATAGAGGATTTTGTGTAAACATAATTTTTTACTTCTCTTGATCAAACTGAAGCAATATTTCTGTTATATCATTGTTTAACTTTATAGGAAATCACCAAGTATTTTCAATTTCATGACACTGCCAATTTTCATTCGTTCGGTAATGTGTGTATGTTTCATTTGCTCCTCAGTGTCACCAGTACTTGGTATAATTATTTGTGTAGTGCTATCTGAATGTGGTTTCAATTTGCATTTCCCTAATGACCAATGATGTTGAGCATCCCTTCATGTGTTTATTTGCCCTGTTATATTTCTTTATAATGTTCTTAAGTCTTTTACCCTGTTTTTGGTTGCATTATTTGTTTTCTTATTGTTGAGAGAATTATTTACCTATGTTGGAAACACATTCTTTGTCAGATATATGACTTGCAAATTTTTTCCATAGTGTGTGGCTTATTTATTTTAAGATTTATTTATTTGAGAGAGAGAGAGTGCACACGAGAGCAGAGGGATTGGGAGGGGGAGAATCTCCAGCAGACTTCTCACTGAGTATGGAGCCTAACACAGGGTTCAACCACAGGACCCTGGGATCATGACCTGAACCAAAATCAAGAGTTGGTTGCTCAACCGACCGAGCCACACAGGCACCCTATGTGTGGCTTATTTTTAATCATTTTCTTAACACAGTCACAGATCAAAAGTTTTAATTGATTAAGAGAGTTTATCAACTTTTCTTTTTTAATGGACTGTGATTTTGGTGTTACATCTGAACTCTTGGTATAACTTAGAATCACAGATAGATTTTCATGTCTTTTTCCTAAACAAAATTGTATAGTTTTCTGCTTTGCATTTGGTTCTATGATCTATTTTCAACTATGTGTATGTGTGTGTGTGTGTATTTATATACACATATATATGATAATAAGTACTAGGGAGGAATTTTTTTTGTGTGTGTATGAATGTCCAAATGTTCCAGGACCATTTCTCCATTGAATTGCCTTTCTTTGCACCTTTGCCAAAAACTCGTTGAATATATTGTTTGGATCATTTTTTAGACTCTCCATGAAGCTTTACTTATACAAGTGTCAATCTCTTTAAAAATACTAAGCTGTCTTGATTACTGTAGCCTTAAGAGGAGTCTTGAAACCCAGTATTGTTTGGCAAATTTGTTCTTTCACAAAACTGTTTTGACTGTTTTAATTTCTTCTGCATTTCCACATATTTTTTTTTCATGTCTCAGTAACTGAAGGGGGGTGCTGTGATTTTTATGAAGATTGAATTGAATCAATATATTGATTTGAAGAGAACGTGGAACCACAAAATATTTAGTTTTTCAATTCATGAATATGATATAGTGCTCCACTTACTTAAATTGTCCTAGGGTTCTTTCAACAGTGTTTTACAGCTCTAAACAATAAAGATCCTGCATATAGTGTGTAAGTATTTTTGGTGCTTTTGTAAATGACACTTTAAAATAGATTTCTAGTTGTATATTACTTTTGCAGTAGTTTTTGTGTATTTATCTTGTATTTGGCCAACTTGTTAAACTCATAAGTTTAGAAACATTTTTTATGGGTTACATGGGATATTCTATGTAGATAATCATGTCATTTGTGAATAGAGTTATATTTGTGCTATTTAAATCTTTCACCTGTAATTTTTTGTCTTGCCTTATGGCACTGGCTTGGAATTCAGGTATGATGCTGAAAGAAGTGTTGAGAGCATATATTGCCAATTTCTGATCTTAGGAGGGGGTATTCAGCTTTGCACAACTGAATATTATTTTATCTGTACTTTTTTTTTGTAGATTATCTTTTCAGTGTAAGAGACCTCCCTTCTAATCCTAGTGTATTGAGAGTTTTTATTACAAATGGATATTATTTTTTTTCAAATTTTTCTTCTGTATCTGTTGAGATGATCATGCAATTTTCCTTAATTCGTTTGTTAATATGGTGAGCTACACTAATGGAATTGTCAAATATTGAACCAGGTTTCCATTTCTCATCTAATCCCCACTTTATGGTAGTATACTTTTAAGACTATCAATTTTGGGGTGCCTGGGTGACACCGTTGGTTGATTGTCTGACTCTTGGTTTCAGCTCAGGTCATGATCTCATGGTCATGAGATCAAGCCCCCATCAGGTTCCATGCTCAGTGCAGAGTCTGGTTGAGACTTTTTCTCCCTTTCCACCTGCCCTTCCCACTCATATTCTCTCTCTCTCTCTTTCTCTCTCATAAATAAATAAATCTTTAAAAAAGAAAATGACTCAATTTCTTGGGTGCCTGGATGGCTCAGTTAGTTAAGCATCTGACTCAATTTCGGTTCTGGTCATGATTTTAGGGTTGTGAGATTGAGCCCCACATTGGGCTCTATGCCCAGCATGGGGCCCACCTAAGATTCTCTCTCTCCCTCTCCCCACCACCCCTTATCTTTCTCTTAAAAAAAAAAAAGACTATCGCTTTCTTCTCAGTGCAACTTTAGCTACATCTCTTTAATTCTCTTTCTTTCTATCTTTCTGTCTCCTTCCAGGAAAAGATAACCAGAACCTCTGGGTTGGTAAGTACATTGAAACACTGGGAGAGTGGTGTACACAGAGAGGGCATGGAAGCTCCCTGTTCCTGCCCTCCACATATACATTTTTCCATCTGGCTTTTCCTGAGTTATATTCTTTATAATAAGCTGGTAAGCTTAGAAAAAGTAAATTTGTCTGAAGTTAAGACAACTGCGAGTGGCTTTCATTAGGTTGACAAAGAGAACTCTGGCCTTATGCAAGACATCATTTTTGAAAATTTTAGAGAAATTAAGTCTAGAAGTCAACTTGACAAAGTCCCTTCTTGGTATGGCAGCTGATGATATAAAAGAGTATAAAAGATTGAGCTACCAGAGCCAGATTTCCAGGATCTAAATGAAAAGGCACAAATAATAATCAGTAAAATTTCAGTTTGTATCAATGACAGAGTGATGCTTCTGCAGACAAGGATATATAGTGCAATAAAATAACTTTTTGGTATAGTGAATGATGTCTTCAGGAAATATCAAAATAGAACCATAGGGAATTGGAACACCAAAAGAAAAAATTTATAAAAAACTAAAAAAATTCAGTGGTACCCTGAAAAATGTATATACCCCCAAAAAGTGGCAAAGCAATAAAATTTTCAAAAGTTCCTACTAACTACTTCATTAAACCAATTCAATACTTCAGATCTTCAAAATTGTGGCCTGAAATTTATGTTAATAGATATACTTCTCAGTGATAGTATTGAGCTGCCTTTATTTGTAAATTTTAATGTTTGACTCTAAAAATGATTAATCTTTTCTGAAGAGATGGAATCCAGGATCTAGAATGGGAGTATTGCCCTTTTGTACCACATCTTTGTAAAATGTACTTTAATCATAATCTCACACTGAAAATTTTGCATTATTTTTACTATTATCATTTTTTAAAGATTTTATTTATTTATTAGACAGAAAGAGAGAGTGCACAAACAGGGGGAGCAGCAGGCAGATGGAGAAGCAGGCTTCTGCTGAACAAGGAGCCTGATGTGGGATTTGATCCCAGGACCCTAGGATCATGACCTGAGCCAAAGGCAGATGCTTAATTGTCTGAGCCACCCAGGTGTCCCCTATTATAATTTTTTAAAGAATTATAGGCCAAAAGAATCTACATCTTAATGTGTCATTATATAATATTCTTTAAAAGTGTTGAAAATGTTGGTGTTTGGTTCTGACATTTTAACTTGAGCATAAGTTGTAAGATCATGTATTTAACAGTAGTTGGTAATAGTCAATAAATAGGCTCCATTTGTTTAAAAAAGATAACCAATCAAAACTGGAAAAGAATAATAAGAAAATCTGTCAATTACTACTCTATTAAAGAATTTTTTAATTGAGATGCTGGGTGGCTCACTCGGTTAAGCAACTGCCTTTGGTTCAGGTCATGATCCCGAGGTCCTGGGATCCAGTCCTGAGTCCCACTCCTTGCTCAGCAGGGAGCCTGCTTCTCCCTCTGCCTGCTGCTCTCCCTGCTTGTGCACTCTCTTTCTTTCTCTGACAAATAAATAAATAAAATCTTCTTAATAATGGTTTAAAAAATTTTTTTTTCTTAAATTCTATAAAGGGGTATATTGGAGTTCACCTATCATACCCAAATTTTGGGAGCCAGGAGTGAATTCTTGAGGAAGTTATAGATGTCCTGAAGCCTGAGGATAACTAAAATTAAATCTGTCAAAGTAGGTGTAAAAAGAAATAGAAATAATATACCTACTGACAGGAAGATTTACTGACAAGTTTTTAGTTTATGTTGCCAAAACAAAGAAATCCTGAGTGTCCTGAAAAAAGATTAATGTTTATTTCTTTCTGTAATGAGAGTTTGGAGGTAGTTTTATGGCCCAGAGCAGATAGGCAGCTCTAATACATGAAATTCTTTTCATCTTTTCCTTTATCATTTTTTTGGGGTATTTACTTTGTTGGAATCCAAGATGGCTCAGATTCACATCCAGGTGGGAAAAAAGAGAGATAAGTTTCAGACTAACTTGTATTTAAATTAGATATAAATTAGAAGCTGTATAAATTCTTCTGTTCACATTTCATTATTAAAAAAAAAAACTGGTTCACATAGGCATATCCTACTTATTATGTAAGATCACTTCTATAGGAGAAACTGGAAGCATGATGAATAAAACAAAACAAAACTGGAGGATTTGTCAAGAGAATCTATAAAATGTCCAAGTCTGTTTTTTCATTTGTTTATTTTGGATCATTTTTTCCTCAGAGAAGGTGAAAAAACAGAAATCCATTCAAGTTATTTTTTTTCTAACCATCGTTTCTGATAATAAATGTTTGGCATGAAGATTTAGACCAAGAACATGTAACACTTTTTATCCAACACTTTGTGATTTATTTTCTAAGACTGAGAGTGGAAAAGAAGTTAACTCAATCAAATTCAAGTTGTAGAAGCAGTTAAATCAAAAATATATTTAATTTGTATATACAAATGCTTAATACTGCTAACATATGCTAGTATAGTTGTTAATTAAATTTCAGCATATGCATTGAAAATTATATGAAGAAGAACCTGATTTTGTCGATATTTAAGGAAAAATGGAAATGAGCATTTAATGCAAAGTGCTTGTCAACTGATATTTAATTTTAAATAACTGTGAGTACAAACATACATGCTCGGTAGAAATGTCAACTCTTTTTTTCATTATTTCTATTTACTGATGAACTTTGTGTTTATCTTTGTGATTTTATCCCTGTAACGGGATATCTGTTACTTGAATCCATGTGAAGATATCTTGCCCATCAAATTATGTGAAGTGAAAGGCAACCTCCTCCCCTGTACTACCAAATCACTATGCCCATCTATCGCAGCTTCTCTATCCTCATTAGAGGCTTCCCCCAAATTTTTATGATCATTTTTCAGTATATATGTTCAGCTCCTCTAATAACATCCTTGGGATTATAAAATTGTTGTGTTAATTTCTTTTCCTACAGACTACTTTAAGGTATCCCTTTGCACAGATTGTGCAAAAATTTTGAAAGTCACCATGAGATTTGCCTTATTTTTCTTAGTTTTATCAATCCAAAATGGCTTTGTCTTTACTGTAATCCATGCTGACAAAAAAAAAATGTATCTCTAATTGCCTGGTGTTAGCAGTTGGAATTAAAATTATATGGTATAGAAGAGCTAAGTGGCCACTTTATTATTTGCCCTTGGTTTTAAATGTCTTTAATAGTTATGAACTGCCCCATTTATACTGAGCTATTTTCCCTTCCGGATTTGCCAATCCCAGGAATAGCAGGTGATTTTCAGGGAAGGGAATTAGAGAAACTAGTGAAATGGTAGATAGTGAATGACCTTACCTATTTGCATTCTGCAAGCATTTAGTTTCCTTGTAGAATTAAGAGCACATAATGACTCTGAAAATGAAGAATTTGACTTCAGAAAGCAAATACTTCTGGCAAGTGAAATGTTTAATTTCCATTGAGCAGATATTTATTGATCCTATATCACCATGGATCCATTTATTAAATGATCTATTCTGCAACTTAAGGAGAACACTGCTAGTCTAAAGTGTCATCTATTCTAAATGCACACTTCACTGACACTTGTTTACTATCAAAGCATGTCTACTAATTTTGCAATTTTTAAGTTTCAGTGTTAAAAATTTCAATACTTAAGGATAAGTCATCTTTGCAAAGTCTGGCATTACTGAATTATAGGCCAAAGTACGAAAGAATAAAAGCTTAACAACAAAAAGAGGCAATTTGTTTTTCTAGAGAATTTTCTCCTAAGACATCTAGATTTTGTTTTTCAATACACTGATAATTAAATTTTAAAAAAATAATTCAACTGCTAATAAAGAAGCCTTAAAGTAATGCTTATTTAGAACAAAGTTTTTACACACTTATATGTTTTAATGAAATAATATATTACATGGGATTATCTGAGTTCTTATAATTGTTTTGTAAAGCATTCTTGAATTTAATAAAAATTTTAAGGCAGACACTAGATAAGTCTGAGAGGCTAATCAATATCTAGGGAGCTTGGCATATGAAGCTATGATAAAATGCTGCTAATTTTGGTTTCCTGCCATGTAAAATGCATATGCCTCTGATTTATTCAAGGGAATAATGCAGCAGATTTTGGTGAATCTGAGATTGTGATTGATGCATCAAAGTACCAGAGCAGAATGAGGAGGCTGGGCCCAGCTTTAATTACTTCACAGAAGCAGCTGTTCACCCGTTATAGGGCATGAGTGTCATTGGCACCAACTCTGTCCTCACCCCACAGATACAGACATAATGTCTCTAGTTGATGGAGCACAGCTGTTTTGTGGGCTATGTATCCCTAAAGGAGCCAGTAAGCTGCCTGCTGCTATAGAACTATTGTGTCTGCCAGGCTGACCTCAAGCACTCTCGCAGGGGGACAGATATATTCACTTTATGGCAAGTATATTTGCATATCTATCCCAGGAGTCTAGTAGTGAAGAATGCTTTTCAGGAGTCATTTTCCCCTCTGCTTAGGTTTACTGGAAGACAGAATGAAAAACATCTGGGTGGTCAGTTTATAAATGATCTACTTTATTCATCCAGGAATTTCTTTTTCTGAGATTGTAAATGATAATGTATAGACCAAGGTGACTTCTAAAAATCAATAAAATTATTAGAAACAAACAGGAAATACTTTTTTGTTGCCATATTGGGATATGAGTAGTCTTGTCTGGAAAAAAAATATATATAACCATAAAGTAAAAATAAGACAAATACAGATACTAATAATTATAAGAACTTATAAAGTGAAAGTTGCATTAGGTAAAGTTTAAAATAGAAACATGTGACGGGGTGCCTGGGTGGCACAGCGGTTAAGCGTCTGCCTTCGGCTCAGGGCATGATCCCGGCGATCTGGGATCGAGCCCCACATCAGGCTCTTCTGCTATGAGCCTGCTTCTTCCTCTCCCACTCCCCCTGCTTGTGTTCCCTCTCTCGCTGGCTGTCTCTATCTCTGTTGAATAAATAAATAAAATCTTTAAAAAAAGTAGAAACATGTGAAAAAGAGAAAATATTTGCAAGTTATATGGTAGATGAAGAGTTTAGTTTTCCTAATATGCAAAGACTAGATTAGTAAGAATTTTAACAATCCACTTGATAACTATACAAATGACATGTACAAATGGCCACAGTATTTTACTCACTCTTCCACCAATACACAGAGATAATATCCCTACTTTTGCACCTTGTCTGGCTTTGTGACTTGCTTTGGATGCAGGATATAGTTCAAGGTCACATGATGCAGGTTCCAGAAGGCATTAGAGCCGCTCTTCAACTGCTTTGGTTAGCTTTTCTACTTTTGGAATAAAAGCAATTTGTAAAGAATCCCAGACTCATCTGCTGGCAGGTGAAATGTATGGGACAGAGCCATCACTATCCCCCCAGCTAACATTATGCCAACCTCTGGACATGTGTCGTAAGGGCATAATAGTTCAAACAATCCCTGGCAAGCTTCCAGAGGACCACAGCCTCATGAGAATGACCAGTCATTGTTTTACACAAAACTAATTCTTATAAGGTATGACCAAGTACTTTTTGAAGAAATGAAAGTAAACAGTAAACCCAGGGTGTTACACAACTCCACCAATAATTAAGGAAATTCAAATCTACAAGTATTAAAAAGGAGATAAAATTCTCTTTTCATTAGATTGAAAAACATTATTTAAGATTGGAAAATATATAGTGACAGCAAATATGTGGGAAATGGGCACATGCACAGTTACCTGGAGTGTAAATTAGTGCAAACTTGTTGAATCTAGTTTTGTAGTCCAACCAACTACTACCATTCTATTCTATAGAAATCATGACACAAATGAATAGAGGTTTTGGTAAAAATTCTCATTGTAGCTTAGTAATGAAATAAAAAGGAACATTGGGTTTAACTGTAACTGACAGAACACCAAAGTAAGGAGAGCTTATACAAGATAGTATATTTCTTTATCATGTAAAATAATTCTAGAGAATTCTAGAAGTTGTCCAAAACTGATATGGCAACATGGTGATCATTAAAGGACAAAATTCCTCCTGCCTTTCTATCACAATGTCTTCAACATGAGACTTACACCTTATGGTAAAAGGTATATGGTACATTCCTACAATAGAATGTTATTTTCTATGTAGTGAATAAACTTGATCCACCCATATGGAACTATGCTGGAAAGATGTTCAAGAGATATTTCTAGGAAATAAAAGCAAATTGACAGAACAATGTATACATGTACATGGATTGATATAGATAGAATTAGATGGATCTTTAGAAATCTTGATAAAATTATAACAACATAAAGAACAAAATATCATTCATGTTTTTATTGTGGTAAATCATACAATTTACCATTTTAACCATTCTACAGTGTACAATTCAGTGGCATTTAATACATTCATAGTGTTGTATGACAATCATCATTATCCATTTCCAAAAGGTTTTATCATTGCCCCCCACAACTCCATACTCATTAAATAGTCATGCCCTTATTCCTTCCCTCACCTCTCCCCAAAGTCCCTGGCAACCACTAATCTGTTTTCTGTCAATATGAATTTGCTTATTCTGGATATTTCATAAAATATAATCATATAATATGTGGTTTTTGTGTTTGCTTCCTTTCACTCAGCATAATGTTTTCAAGATTTATCCATTTGTTGCAAGTATCAGAACCTCATTTTTATAGCTGAGTAATAGTCTGTTGTACGGTTGTTCTACATTAGGTTAATCTGTCCGTTGATGGACATTTAGGTTTTTCTGCCTTTGCCATTGTGATTAGATTTGTTACAAACATTCTTGTATAATTTTTGTTTGAAGACTCGCTTTGAATTATTTTATATATATAATTAGATGTGGAATTGCTGATATTTTAATTCTATGTTTAACTTATTTAGGAATTGCAAAAGTGTTTTCCACAATGCTGCACAACTTTACTTTCCAAACAGCAATGTATAACAGTTTCAATTTCTACAGAGCCTTGTCAATGCTAGTTTTAAATATATGTAAATTCTGGCTAATAGACCTTTGCCAGATATACAATTTGCAAACATTTCCCCTATTCCGTAGGTTATCTTTTCATTTCATTCTCTGTAAAATTATCCTTTGATGAGCAACAGTTTTGATGAAGTCTAATTTATCTTTTCAAAAATTATTACTTGTTCTTTTAGTGTTATACCTAAAAAAAAAAAAATGTCAGATCCAAGGTCATAAAGATTTAACCCATGTTTTCCACAAGAGTTTTAATGTTTTAGTTTTTATGCTTATGTCTTTAATTTTGTGTTAACTTTTCTATGAAGTGTGAGGTGTAGATACAACTTCATTCTTTTGCATGTGACTATATAGTTGTTCCAACACCCTTTGTTGATGAGACGCTTTCTTTCCCATTGAATGACCTTAGCACCTTTGCCAAAATCAGTACCACATTCTCTTGAGTACTGTCGTTTTGTAAAAAAGTATGAAATGGAAATGTGTGTCCTCCAGCATTTTTCTTCTTTTTGAGACTCTTTTTGCTATCCAGGGTGCCTTGAAATTCCATACAAATTTTAGCATCAAATTTTCCAATCTGTAAAAAAGACTTTTGAGATTTTCATAGGAATTACATTAAATCTAAAATGGCTTTGAGGAATATTACCATCTTAACAAATGAAATCTAATCTATGAATACAAGATATCTTTCCATTATCTTCTTTAATTTCTTTCAGCAGTATTTTGTAGTTTTCAGTGAGCAAGTTTTATACTGTCTTGCATAAATTTATTCTTGAGTGGTTGTGTTCTTTTTAATATAACACTCTGAGTTGTTTTCTTAATTTCCATTTTTTATTGTTTATAAAAAGTGAACATTTAAATATAGTTGCCAATGGGATGGAAAAGGAAGCTCAGAAATGGAGAAAACTTTTACTTCCTACTTTATATAGCAAAATAGAAAATGGAATCGTATTTTCTTTTTTTTTTTTTTTAAAGATTTTATTTATTTATTCGACAGAGATAGAGACAGCGAGCGAGAGAGGGAACACAAGCAGGGGGAGTGGGAGAGGAAGAAGCAGGCTCATAGCAGAGGAGCCTGATGTGGGGCTCGATCCCATAACGCCGGGATCACGCCCTGAGCCGAAGGCAGACGCTTAACCGCTGTGCCACCCAGGCGCCCCCCGGAATCGTATTTTCTTTCTCTTTCTCTCTCTTTTTTACTTTCTCTTTCTCTCTCTTTTTTACTTTGTCTTCTGTGATTTTCATTATTTTCATACAAAATTTTTAAAGGCAAAAAATTGCATGCATATAAGCTTTACTGACATAAAAATGTCTCAAGATGACTGTCAAGGAGTCCTACATCTTTGTACTGTAATTAAGCTGTAGGACTAATTTTCAAGCCCAAAACTGCTTTGCTGCTTCTTTTTCTTTGCAACAAACCCCAGAGACCCAGTCAGCTTTCCTTTTCTTTTAGTAATTACAGCCTCAGACTCAATATATTGGGATCCATCTTTCTCTCTTTTTCTTCGCAAATTTGGCCTTTGATTATAATTCCTCAGAGAGGCAGTTAACATTTCTTACCTCCTTGTAAGAATTTTTTTCAGATGGTTCTAACTTAGAGGTGGGTGTTTGGAAATTTAAAGGAAAAAGTACTCATGGAAAAGGAAAAATTTGAATGGCTTAAGGCATTATTTTAAGTGGGAAACAGTTAATGGAAAACATATTGCTACTGATAATAAATTGTAATAGAATCAGGAAATAAAAAGAAAACATTTAATGTTGATTTTGATTCCTATCCTCCGCACTTTCCAGTTACTGTTCTCATTGTTTCTCCTGTGACGAAGTGTGATTTTCAGATTAAACCCTTTGAGAAGTCTTTAATCACCTAACAGCAGCCAAATCTTCTTATCTTAGGTAGGGTCATGTTCTAGAAGAAATTCTTTTTCTAATCTGATTGTATTTTCACTTTCATTATATCTTTAAACATTTCCAGAAATCACTTTTTTCTTTTAAAATTCTTTTTTTTTAAAGATTTTATCTATTTATTTGAGAGAGGGTGGGAAGCGCCGTGGAGAGAGGGGGTCAGAATCTGAAGCACATTCTGCACTGAGTGTGGAGCCCAACACTGGGCTGGATCTCATGACCGTGATTAAGACCTGATCAGAAACCAAGAGTTGGTTGCTTAACTGAGTGAGCCACCCAGGTGCCCCTCTTCTAAAATTATTTTCTCTACCTCCAGGTTTAAGATTAAAACAAAACGAACATCATTTTAATCATTTAAAGACTTCTGTTTTCTTTTTCTCCTTTAAAGAGCTTGAAGTTTACTATCCTGTTTCCCATGTAGAGGGAATATAGGCAACAGTGATTGCACTAGATTTGTACCGGAATTTGAGAGGGAGTCTGGAGATTGGGGTCAATTACAGAAAGCTATTCCATCAGCAAAATGAGAAATGAAGAACTTCTTTGGCTACCCAGGACAATCAATATTCTCCTGGAATAAGAATTTTTTAAACTGTTTAACCCACCAGTTTTGTAATTGCCATAGTTCAGTGGTATGTGTGTGCCAGACTAAAAGACAGTTCACTTAGCTTTCAAAAATATTTAAAAAAAATGTCATTAGCCATCACCTTAAAAATTTACACTTTATGTGTGCTTTGTATAAAGTTTGTATTCTCAATGTATTTTCTTTTCTTTTCTTTTTCTTTTTCTTTTTCTTTTTTTTTTTTTTTAGTGGGTGTGGAGAGAAGAAGAGCAGAAGGAGAAGAGAGAGAGAATCTTAAGCAAGCTCCACGCCCAGCACAGAGACGATCTGGGACTCAGTCTCATGACCCTGAGATCATGACCTGAACCAAAATCAAAAGTTGGATGCTTAAGTGGCTGAGCCACCCAGGAGCCCCTCTCAATGTATTTTCTTTAAAAAAGGATTTACTATTAGTTCTAGTACCTGCCCATCTCTCTAGAAACAGTCTGCCTTACACCATCCATTCACATCCTGTCCATCTTCTGTCTTACGAGTTTCTATCTAGTTTCATTTTGTTTCAGAGATTTGTAAATTACTTTTTTTTGTGAACCTGAGTTTGATTTAAAAAAAAACAAAACAAAACAGGATTTTTGAAGTACGGAAAAAGATTTTCCTGTGATAGAATATTCAAAGGAATTTTTTGTTCAATTATGAACATCACACACAAGAGTCAAAGTATTCCTTATGGATTCTGTGGCTTGATAACTAATAAACAAAGCAAACCTTAAGTACTTCTGAAGAGGTGCAAGAGAGTCTATTCATGCTCTGGCATTCACCTCTAGCCCTTCCCATGACTCCAGATGTGTTCAGAAAGATGGAGAAACATTTAGTGGCTCCAGTAGGATCCATAGGATATTAACTCAATATAGAGTCAATCTGCAGCTCTCAAATAATGTTACAGCAATCAGGTAATAGAAAATTCAGAACTGACTTATCAAATGATTATATTTATTTTGAAAACTAATCAGATAAATATCATCTGAGATATATTAGCTGTGTATATTCATAATTTCAGCCCATTTGAGTAGGCAGTAGGGCTTTTCTACTCTCGACTGAAGTTGATTTTTATGACATTTCTAGACTGATCAAGGTAATCAACCACCAGAAAGGAGAAATATAGGGAAAGATACATAGCTATTAACAAATACTTCCTAGCATGATTACTGGTGCAGCAAAGTAATGGAGAATTTTGGAAAGGGAACATAGAAAAGAAAGAGACTTCGGAACAGCTGTTGGTATGTGAAAGAAATGAGAGAGAGGAAGAGAGAAAGAGTAAAAAAAAAAAA
>NW_024427107.1:3957906-4141401 GCF_017311325.1 Ursus maritimus
AAAAAAAAAAAATTTAAGGACTACATCACTATCTCCTAGACTTTTAACATCTCTGGAAGGGAGACTGTCAGAATGGAGGAATTTCTGACTGGCTTAACCAGAATTGTAATTTAATTTGATGCTTTTTTCTTCACACTATTTTACTTAGCTTATGAAATGTTCCCCTGAATAAAAAGGGCAATACAGGGAGAGATATACATGAAAGATCCTCATGCACAACATTGGAGAGCTCATACAAACAAAATGATATCTTTGAATGTGTTTGAGACAGTGTGTTGCTAAGAGAGCAATCTAAATAATGAAACTAGAATAAAAAGACAGTCATTAAAAATTATTGAAATAAACATTACTGCCTGAGTATTCCAAAAGGAAATGGTACAGAATATTCTCTTTCCACCACATTTTTTATACTAAAGGTTAAAAGTAAACGGACAATTCTAGTACTACAATAACCTTTGTAGTAGTGGGGAGGCTCAGTGATTTTCTCTTCGTGAAGGCTTTGTTTCTGTTTCATTCATTAGCATAGACTATGCAGGGATTTAATCACAAAAAGAGAGAGAGAGAGAGAGAGCAACTTTGAATCATTTCTAGGTAATGAGATTCTATGTGAGAAAGAGTAGCTCCAGTCATTTTTATGGCCCGTTCTGTTATTACACAATGGAACATTCAGTTATGTTAAGAGTTTCTGATTTCTATTAAATCATAGACAGCAGGGTGCCTGGGCAATGTCCAACTCTTGATTTTGGATCAGGTCATGATCTCAGGGTTGTGAGATCAAGTCCCACATCAGGTCTATGCTGGGTATGGAGCTTGCTCTCCTACTCCTTCTACCCCTCCCCCAACTTGCACATGTGCACATGTGCTCAATCTCTCTCAAAAAAAATCAATCAATCATAGACAACAGTCCCCAAGTTTTGTTAGTTCATACCAACTCTGTCATATACACTGACAAAAATAAATTATAGTAGCACACGATAACACAGGATTTGGAGTATTTATTCCCTTTTAACGTATTGTGGGATTCATGTTGTTTTTAAAACAATAAGCATAAGAGTATAACTGAAATAGTTATTGTACATGGTTTCATATTGCATCTACATTCACTTTCATTGTGAATATACTAACTGATAATGGCATAGGTATGAAAAGCCATGCAAGGTTGGCAATTGAGCAGATACTTGGAATCTTCTAATGCAGTTTTACATATTATGGTACAGACTCACAATGGTAAATAACTTGTTCAAAATAATGGGCTGCTTGGGTGGCTCTGTCGGTTAAACATCTGCCTTCAGCTCAGGTCATGATCCCAGGGTCCTGGGATGGAGTCCCGCATAGGGCTCCTTGTTTAGCTGGGAGCCTGCTTGTCCCTCTGCCTGCTGTTCCCCTGCTTATGCTTTTTTCCTCTCTCTCTCTCTCTAACAAATAAATTAATAATATCTCTAAAAGCAAAAATACAAAATAGTGTAACTTTTTCTGTAGATGGAATTCTTTCAGCTTCCACTCTAGTAATTTTTATATAATCTCTTATTTCTAGTGGATTTGAATTCTTACCAACTATATCAGTTCCAGGAACCAAGTGGCTCATTTGAATGGACTGAAGAATCTATGCATCTTATTTCCTTATGGCCATTTGCTAGAATCAGTACTTAATCAAAGATTGTAAGTTAAACTCTCATCTATGATCTGCATGCAAAATTCAATATCCTTTACTTAGTTGATAAAAAGTATTTTCTGGCTATCTGTAAAAAGTATTATCTGTATATCTGTAAAATGAGAGGCTTGAACTCAACTATTTATAAAATTATTTATAACTCTAAATATCTGTTAAAATATGCACCTCATTTATTCAAGAAGAGTTTTTTCCCCCTTCCTAATTCAGTAATCAGATTATTTAACTCAAGTGAAATGATTTAAAAGTAGTAGTAACAAATCCATCACAAAAATAAAAGAGGATATTATCTCTAAAATGAAAGATATAATTGAGCTATCATTAGGCTAAGCGTATGTATTTATACACTCATGTAAGTATTCATTTTTCAATTATTTACTACTTATCTACTGCATGACTCCAGCTATGTTAGATGTTGGGTTTTCAAATGAATCAAATGAAAGTGAATTTTGTGCCTTAAGAACACACTGAAAGATTCAAATTTAGATTTATGATTTCTTTAATAAAATTGTTACAGTGATAACTTAGACATGATCTGATGTGTGTCTATATAGAAAATAGGATTTCAGTAAAACCAAGTGCCCAACAGAAGGAAGCAAGATGGATTATCTAAAATATTTTCTTTTTGTGATGTTTTTTTTTTTTAAAGATTTTATTTATTTATGTGACAGAGAGACAGCCAGCGAGAGAGGGAACACAGCAGGGGGAGTGGGAGAGGAAGAAGCAGGGTCCCAGCGGAGGAGCCTGATGTGGGACTCAATCCCGGATCGCCAGGATCACGCCCTGAGCCGAAGGCAGACGCTTTAACGACTGCGCTACCCAGGCGCCCCTTGTGATGTTGTTTAATTAAGAGATCCTCACTTAATAAAACCCCATCATAAATATGAACTATGTTCTAGATTTTCTCTTTTTAAATTTCTGTACATATCAATTTTAAAGCTTATTTTTGTAGGACTCATTTCAATTATTATATTGATTACAAATAAAGACTAATAATCTTCCCATAAAGTATTTGTCTTTCAATTAGTTTTGAATTGCTTAAACCTTAAAATTGTACTATAATATCAACTTAAATTAAAATGATGTTTTCTTTGAAAATAAATCCTGATTTAACTTTTATTTATTCCTTCTATAACATTTCCTATAGTGATCCCAAATTTCTGAGTTGCATCATTTTCATTTTCCCTGAAGAGCTCTTGTAAATGCTTTTTGCAGGGCATGTCAACTGGCAAGGAAATCCTTCAGATTTTATTTGTTAAGCCTTCATTTCTCCTTCTCATTTGAAGGATAATTTTCTGACTATTAAATTCTGGATTGATTTTTTTCCTTCAATCCAATCTGATGACTCCTGATAAGTCCACTGTAAATTCTTACCCTTATTGTTTCAAACATTTTTCTTTACTTTCTCTCTTTATTCCACTTCCCTGTTTCCAATTGTATGTATTTTATACCTTTTGAAATCATCCCAGAGTTCGAAGATGTTCTGCTCTGAATTCCTATTTTACGTGTTCGCATTTCAGTTAAGGAAGCCTACTCTCAGCTATCTTCTAAGTTTACTGAATCTTTCCTTGGATTCTTCTATTCTGTTGATGAGCGCAACAAAAGCATTTTCATTTTTGTTGAGTGCTTTTTATTTTTAGCATTTTCTTTTCTTTCATTCTGAAAGTTTCTATCTCCCTGCTTACACTACCTATATGTTCCTGCATATTGTCTGCCTTTTCCCCATTAGAGCTCTTATGGTATTAATCATATATACTTTTTTTGTTGCTTTTTTAAAAATTTAAATTCAATTAATTAACCTATAATGTATTATTAGTTTCAGAGGTAGAAATCAGTGATTCATCAGTCTTCTATAATACCCAGTGCTCATTACATCACGTGCTCTCCTTAATGTCCATCACCCATTTACCCCATCCTTCCACCACCATCCCCTCCAGCAACCCTGTTTGTTTCCTATGATTAAGAGAATTCTATAGCTTGTCTCCCTCTCTGATTGCAACATGTTTTATTTTTTCCTCTCTTCCTATGATCCTGTTTAGTTTCTTAAATTCCACATATGAGTAAGATCATATGGTAATTGTTTTTCTCTGACTGACTTATTTTGCTTAGCATAATACCTCCTAGTTCCATCCACATCGTTGTAAATGGCAGGATTTCATTTTTTGATTGCTGAGTAGTATTCTTTTGTATACATATGCCACATCTTCTTTATCCATTCATCTGTCGATGGACATCTGGGCTCTTTCCATAGTTTAGCTATTATGGGCATTGCTGCTATAAATATCGGGGTGCAGGTGCTCCTTTGAATCACTACATTTGTATCTTTGGGGCAAATAACTAGTAGTGCAATTGCTGGGCCATAGGTAGTGCAATTGCTGGGCTGTATTTTCAACTTTTTGAGGAACCTCCACACTGTTCCTAGAGACACCAACTTGCATTCTCAACGACAGTGTGAAAGCTTTCCCCTTTATATATACTTTTTAATTCCCTGTGTAACAATTCCAAAACCTGTATCATATCTGAATCTAGTTCTGATGCTTCCTTTGTCTACTCTGTCTTTTTTGCTCGCCCTTTAGAGTGCTTTGTAATTTTTGCTTAAAGCCAGACATAATTTTGGGGCAATAGTAACTGAGATAAATAGGACTTTAGTGTGAGGATTTATGTTAATTTGGATGGAAGTTGGAATGTGTTTAATGCTTGTTGTGGCTCTAGGTGCCAGAGGCCTCAAATTCTCCTCCCGTTCTTGGTTTTGTTTTCCTTATTGTCTTTGGGTTTCTCTAAGAAGTCCTTCTGAACTTGTCTATGTCATGGAGCTTTTTCAGCTATAATTCATTGTTATTCTACTGGATCCCTCTTTGTGTGGTGTTAAGGTATACAGGGAAGCATTATATGATTTTACAGTTAAATCCCAGTATTTTAGAAGTGTGTGTTCCTGGTCGGTGACATTTTCAAGTGCTTCTTACCTTCTCCCAGTCTTCAAATAAGACAGGAAGACTAAAAGATGCTGGAGTAAGAAAAAAAAATGCCATTCCCCAGATGGCATACGGATCTGTTAAAGTCTTTGTCCCTGGAAAGTAGACCTTTGCTGTAGAGAATCCTCTGGCTGTCTATTACAAAGCTTATTCTTCCCACTTCCTGCCAGAACCATATTTTTTGGATGTTCACTATGAAAACCTAGTGGGTTGCCAGAAGGCAAAATATACAAGATATAGGGACATAGTTAAGACTACAGTCCCCAAGTGTTTCTCATTCTCAAACTAGTCCACACTTAGCCTCCAGTAATTTATCAAAGGCACCATTTAAATGTCCCTGCTAGTTTAAGTCTCTGGTGGCTTTCCCTCCAGATAAGCAGGTCTTGCCTATGAATCTTCAGATACACTTATTTGATTCCAGGGTGACAGTTTACCTCGGGGCCTCAGTATTCTGATGGTGGCTGCATTGTCATCAATTATCAATTTTTTCAAGAATTGCATTCGTATAAGAATGGGAGTAATAACTTCCAAGGTCTTTATATGTTGGAGCTGAATCCAGAAGTCTCATATATAATACATAAAATAAGTGCCACACCCAAGGAACCTTTTATGTAACAGGTTAAAAGGAATGAACCATCAATGAGTACTATCAGTCAATTGGCTCCATTTTACTTTCCCTAACCTAGTTTTCTTTTACATTACTTTCTCAAATTAAAAGAAATCTCTTTTTATTTTGACAATGATTTTTGAAATAACTCGTGTTGTAAATAAGTGTGCACTAAACTAAAATATATAAACTGCAAGTATTAGCAGATGGAACAGGAATATAAACAAAGCCAGACTAATCAGGGACGGGTTTCATGGTACAGAGGGGGAGGATTGAAGTATAATAACAAATTTGGGCAAAACTGAGTAAAAAGAATGAATTTTCTAACAAGTAAAGAGTAAGAATGTAAGAAAACTATAATGGGGAATTACATGACATTTTTGCACAATGGGGGATGGTTGCTATGATTGATATGTTGCATGTGAACATATAGGTTTAAATCAAACATCAAGGGAAAAGTTGCCTCGATATAATTGAAACTAATTTGTCAAACATTTTTGTTTTGTAATTAAGGAATTAGCAATTTAAACATTATGCCAAGAGCAATAAACATAAAATAATAATAGGTAAGTCTAGGAAAGCATTTGGAAATTAACTTGATGTCTATTTTGGTAGCTCAAGGTAACAACTGTTACTATTCACAATAACAAAGGACAATCAATTATTTTAATCATGAAATTCTCATTCTTCTTGTGATGCTATTAAGAGTAGTTATATAAAGTCTAAAATCATTGTTACAGCTATTGGTGGATGAAGCTGGGGAGAAGTCTGGTATATATCAGTGATTAGGTTTCCCTGTTTGAACAACAAAATACACCACCAAGTGTTTTATTTTTTGTCTTCCCTAGAGAATCAGCCTGGACATTTAGGTCATTTGGTTCCTGGAAATTCCATCTAATCTTTTGTGAATTGGCTTAGTTTTACCCTCACCATTTTCTTTAGCAGGTGAATATGACTAGAACAATCAGCCTTTTTATGCCTAACATTTTTCAGAATAAATGGCAAAGTTATAAAAGTACATTAACAGTAATCCAAGACAATGCTTTATCTTATCCACCGTGATCATACTGTTTAATAGTCAGGGAAATTAAAAAATCTGCTCATTATCCCATAACTAAATTCTTCATGTTCGCACCTGTTAAATTATACCTGTTTTGAAACTCTCAATTAAAATACAGTCTGTATTAATGCTTAGTATTTCCAGATTGCTTTAAACCTTTTAAAGGGAAAGATTACCTCTAAAATCTTTTTGTTCAAATTTTCAAAAAATATGGTAGTTTAGGTATTCACTAAATTATAATAATGAGTAATGAAAATATGTTAAAATGAATAAATTCATTTACAAAAATTAAAGTTAGTGTTCTGAGTTCTCCATTCTCACTTAAGATATCGCACAAGATCAACAGAGTTGTGGAAATTTCTCAAACATGCATGTGATCTTCATAAGTAATAGCTGGAAAGCAAATAGTCTGACTTCAAACAAATTATCAATCCTGATTCCAACGAGAAGGCCAAATAGAATTTGTTAATTATATTTCATTAGCACAATCATTATTTATTATTAATTCCTATTGTATATGCAGTCCACTCTAAATTTTATATGGTAATGAGTGGCAGGAGAGAAACTGACATACGTAAATTCAAAAGATGATGATACAAATAGTATTTATATTTAAATTTGGAATGTAAAATTCACAGTAAATCTCCATTTATGATATAAGAACAATGAAAATAGACACATAAAAACCACAGGTTGATTATTTGAGTTTTTAAATTATTTTTACTCCATTTACAATGTCATTAACTACTTGGAACCAGTCTTGATGCTCTTTTGTACTGTGTATATATATTTTGTTCACTCAATGTTAGTTTTCCAGTGACATATTACTGAACTAATACTTCCAGTTTTTTTGAGTGGTGCTTTTTTAAAAGATAAAGATGGGTACTTTATTATGAGTCTACATTTATAATCTACTGTAATTCTAAGACAGTAATATCTGTCTTAGAAAAGTCTGTGCTTAACAACCCAAAACATCGGTTTGAGAGTGACCAAATCATTTAAAACTGTTCATATATTCTTTATTAATATTGACCGTTTCTACCAAATTGCACTGCTTAAATTATGAACAGTTTTCCTCAATACCTCAGTCCATTACATTAGGTTCTTAGGAAAACATATCACTACCTCAGTAACCTTAGCAGTAGCTATGGTGCTGTCCACAAGGCGAACTTGGCACTCCTTTTGGGGGTACTTGGGGGACTACTTCAGGCTAGGTACTCCTTTTCCATTCCCTGATGTATGACAGGGCTCTAAGCATAAAAAGTTTGTGTTCTACCTCACTTCATCTTTTCAATGATGTGCAAAAGTGACACGTTGACTTTATTCCAATAAAATTGAATTTGGCTTTGACTGGTGATCTACTAGGCTGTGGTCTTTTTACTTTGCCTGTATGAATCCCACCCCAATCCCTTATCCTCAGGGTATAGTCATCTTTGATGTCAATCATTGTTTTAGTTAAAAATCTTAAATATTTCAAGCTTTTTACAAGAGAAATAACTTCACCTCTTCTTTGGCATTAATCATTTTAGGGCTATGATCAGATCTCTCAGCCTTCACCAGAATTTTCATCTTTTAGTCTTACTTCAAAACATATTTTCGTTTTTTAAATTATTTTAGCTCTCTATTTTTGACTTGCCAGAAATACGTATAAAGACTACTTTCAGACATACTAAGTTTCGTGAACATAATAACAGTTTCTCTCTTGCATGTAATAATGTCTTAATTGATCTCTCTGCATTTTTGCTTTGACTGGTTGCACCAGAACAATTAGTTAAGATATTAAATCTTTGGGAATAAAATATAACATTTATTCAATTATAGTTCGAAGTTAGAAGACTTTTTATTATTACACCCACAGTTCCAAGACAAAGTAGAATCTTGTTCAAAATGTTTAATTAGCTATCACATAATGGTTTATTTCTTGACTATAGATATAGTTAAATGTAAGATTCTTCTTTTTTAATTGAATATACAAACAGGAAGTATCGTACTTCTAGGAATAATGACCTACATTATATAATTACTTTTGTTTATCCAAAAGTTTTGTATCTCTCCTGTTCTTTAAGCTCCATGCAGCATTATGCTTCAGGAAGAGTAGATATGTTAATTTTACACTTATGCCTCATGTGTAGTTCTTCCCTCATCCATTTTGACCGGCTCTTTTTTAGTTCCCTTAGGATGACAACTTGCTACCTTCCACAAGAAAGGGAGGAGTCATTATGACTACTGTAGATTTCCTAGGATTTAAAAGAACATCTATTATTTATATTCATTTTTGCAGGGCTGGGGAAGTGCTGTCAAATTCAAACATTTTAACTCCTTCTTTTGCTATTTAGAGATAGCACACAACAACAGAATAAAACAGACACGCAATTCTTCCCTCTTCCTTATTAAATTCAAACTTCTACCCCAAGACCAGTTGCCCCACTTTCACTATGCAGAACAGCTCTTCCCAGCTCCACTTACACTCCTAATTTCTATAGTCCAAGATATCACGATAGTATACAAAAGTTCTCACCCTTAATAGATAACAGAATTTTATGTAAAAACTGTCAAAATCATATGTCATGGAACATATAGAAGCAGACATCAGTTAATTTTGTTACCTATGTCTTCCAGAAAGCCACTTCCAGAGTTGGGATTAGCAAGTAAGTCTTTTCATTGAAGTAAGGAAGTGTGGGGTCATGTTTAAGAAAAGGCAGCTGAGGAACATCATGCCCCCCTGCTATTTCTTCTTTCATGCCTGCTATTTAATTTCTGAATGAATGGATGATTTCATTTCATTACTGCAGAACTGGGTCCTAAACCATCCATGACTTCTTATAGGGCAAAAAACCTTCATAGTGAAAATTTCCATATATCTAATAAACTGAATATACCTAATTGTATAAATAAGTAGATTTGCCCTTGTTTTGTCCCTAATGTAGATGAACAGATGAGCACTGTCTCCTCTACGTTAATACTTTTTATCTAGAAACAGTTCACAGGGCAACTTTCTTAGGCTCACTGAGTAATCCTAATTATTTTAGCTTTCCCTTGTGTTTTACAAAAGTCATATACTCATATCTCACTTCCCTAATTCCTGAATCACTTTTATTGTTCTCTTTTAGAACATTCTTTCCAATTCTATTTTTAAAAGGTGTAAGAATGTAGCCAGTAAAACTGGATTAGGATGATAATAAAAACTAGAAATGATAGGCTGAAGGATGGAAGAATCTAGGACATTAAACACTATGCCTTACTCAATAATCTCTCTGCTATCAAGTTCTTCATTAGCCTAGTGTTAAATTATTTTTTTCAGATGTTTTAGAGGGATGTATGTCACAAAACAGTAAAGGTGGAAACATCAGTAGAGGGTTATACTCGTCAAACTGTGTAACAATGTTAGATTCATTTAGTTAGTTATAGTAAATAAAAATAAATTGTTATATAGCATATATACACCTTATATTTTTTATTTATTATTTTTTAACAAGCAAGAGTATAATTATATACTTTTACTGCTTCATCTAGCAGTAAAATTTATCTACATTGTTTCAAGTGGTTACACTAATTAGGCTGTGAGCCACTTGATTGTGCATAAGTATCTGTTTGCTTATTGTATTGTTTACAATACCTTACACAGTTTGGATGTGAATAGAATGATAATTTTTGAGTGAATATGACTAAACCTAAGCATGTTTACAGCAACCAGATATCTTTTTGTTTCACCCATATTGGTTAGCCTTTATAAACAATTACAGATTTATATTTATATATAAATACACAGAAATATCTATATATGAATTAATGTTTATATATAAATTATGTGTATATATTTATATAAATATATGTGTATCATAATCGTCACATACCTTAAGTTAAGTAATTTTACTTTTATGAGCTTTTAGTTGGGGTAATCATTTTACAAATGTTAATTAATATGCCTTAAAGGGAGGGGCGCCTGGGTGGCTCAGTCAGTTAAGTGTCTGCCTTCAGCTCAGGTCATGATCCCAGAGTTCTGGGATTCAGCCCCACATCTGACTCCCTGCTCAGCAGGGAGTCTGCTTCTCCTTCTGTCCCTCACCCTGCTCATGCTCTCCTCTTTCTCTCACTCTCTCTCAAATAAATAAAATCTTAAAAAAATATATGCCCTAAAGGGAAATATTTTGTTCTATGACCAAATGTAATTATTACTCTGTTTTGGATAAGTTACTAATGAAAAGAACAAAAGATGTTCTGTGAAAGATTGTTTCTTAGAGATTCTATTATCTTTTAAAAATTATCAAGGGATAAAGTGCTTTTGTTTATGTTATATATATTGCTACTTCTTGTAGAAGTTAAAAAAGAAAAATATATATAGTTATCTGTTAATTTATTTAAAATACCAATATTGTAGAGAACAAATTGAGGGTTGATAGAGGGAGGTGGGTGGGAGATGGGCTGTATGGGTGATGGGTATAAGGAGCGTACTTGTAATGATGAGCACTGGGTGTTATATGTAAGTGATGAATCATTAAATTCTTCTCTTGAAACCGATATTACACTATATGTTAACTAAGTAGAACTTAAACAAAAATTTGAGAGGAAAAAAATAGCAATATTGAACCTATACATGATATAAATAATTTAGATATTTAAAATACTATAATTTTGCAATTTAATGTAAATATTATAAGAACAAAAATATATAAACAATATATCTCTAGAGAACAGGAACTATTTTCAAAAAAATAGTGAGATAAGTGGTGGCATTTTTTTTACAATTTTATAAATTCTTCCTTTTTTATTTTATTTTATTTATTTTTTTAAAAGATTTTATTTATTTATTTGACAGAGAGAGACAGCCAGCAAGAGAGGGAACACAAGCAGAGGGAGTGGGAGAGGAAGAAGCAGGCTCCCAGCAAAGGAGCCTGACGTGGGGCTCGATCCCAGGACTCCGGGAAAACGCCCTGAGCCGAAGGAAGACGCTTAACAACTGCGCCACCCAGGCACCCCTATAAATTCTTCCTTTTTTAATTTTTTAAAAGATTTTATTTAGGGGCACCTGAGTGGCTCAGTTGGTTAAACATCTGCCTTCAGCTCAAGTCATAATCCCAGGGTCCTAGGATCGAGCCTCACATCAGGCTCCCTGCTCAGTGGGGAGTCTGCTTCTTCCTCTTTCTCTGCTGCTCCCCTGCTTGTGTGTTCATGCTCTCTGTCAAATAAATAAAATATTTTTAAAAAATAAAGATTTTGTTTATTTGAGAGGCAGAGGCAGAGCGAACACAAATGGGGGAGGGGCAGAGGGAGAGGGAGAGAGACAAGCAGTCTTCTTGCTAAACAGGGAGCCTGATGTGGGGCTCGATCCCAGGACCCTGAGATCAGGACATGAGTCAAAGTCAGACACTTAACCGACTGAACCACCCAGGTACTCCACAATTTTATAAATTCTTAATGGAGAGCATAAAGAGTATTTTGTTGGATCCTACATTCAGTCTTATGCTATGTTTTGAAGTATATGAGACTCACACAGGTATATAATTGTCAGAGAATGCTGTATTTTAGTAGCATTTTCAGACAGTCATTGATACTGTTGATATTATCAATGTTTAATACTACTTTACAATTCAACAAGTAGTAGTTTTTTACTATCAACATGGATTTTGAAGCCATACCAACGAATATTTTGTTTTTTTATTACACTAAAATGCATCATTCTGATGCTATTTGAATAAGTTATTGAATCATGTGTGATTCTGTAACATCATGCATCGATCATTTGGAAACGGCTGGTTTATTGAATTAAGTGCATATTTCAAAGAATGACATATTTCACTTTATTACATTAAAAAATAACTTTCATAATGTTATTACCAATCTCATCAAAATGTCTTTGCATATCATAAAGCTGCCTAGATGTTGGCAGATTCAAGTTTTCTAAAATGTTAACACTTAGTTGAATGTTTGAATTTGGCCAAAACAAAACACACACACACACACACACACACACAACCGTCAGTGACTTTTCTTAATGGTGTAGCTTCACTTTTTCCATTTTTGTGAACATGTTTGCCAAGTATCCACATCTGCTTAAAGCTAGTTTGCTTGTCAGTCATTCTTTCCAGTGAAGCCCAGTGTTCAATGAAGAAAACAATTAATTCAGCTCCCAACTCGCACAATCCCCAGACTGCTTTTCCTCAAGACAACTATCACTGGCTTTATGCGCACTTTCCCTATCACTCTGTATACTGAAAACATGTATGCGAAGGGTGAGATTTACTAAAACCAATGGTTTTCTCAATTAGCAAAGATTTTTTAAAAGTGAAACTGCCTTTGTTTATTTCTTTTCTATAAAGCATGTGGTATTATGCCTGCTAGTAAAGTTTGGTGCCAATGTTTTAATTCATACTAAGGAGCTAGCAGTTTTAGCCCCATCAGCGTGTATGTCAACCCAGGGCAAAAGGTAAATAATATTCTATTATTATTATTAAAATAGGTTTTTCACTTAAAGACCCTCTGAAAATGTCTCAGAGACCCTACAGGACTAATGAATCACACTTTGATAGCCACTGCCTTAGAGGAATGTACAAAGAGAATTTTGAAATACAAAAGACATTAAGTTAGAGAAGAGAGGGGAAATAGTCTACTTCTCAACACATATGGAGGAGAGATTTATAAACAAGATTTGCAAGGCCAACATGGGGTAGTGTGGAAGGGAATCTGAGTCTTAGTTGTGCATTCTTGAGGGGATCTGATCTAGGTCCCTAGATCACATAACACTGCTACCTTTGTCACAATCATGCCAACATTGTAAGAGAGAATAAAATATTGCTCTATTATTGCATGGTATCTATTCCTTCTTGAAGATAATAACAATTTTAAAAAATTAAAAACATTTTAAAGATTTTGAAATCAAATCATTCAACCTCTATATTATAGGACTTTTTTAATAGAATTATAAATTCCTAGAATTTTCAAGGAAGAAGTGGTTTCAGATAATCAGATACCTTGTATTTCAACACAACTCATTTTACAAATGCCAAAATTAAGGTTCAGTGAAATTCTCACTTGAACATGTTGTACCTTGTCAAAAGCAGAATCAGGTCTAATACTCACTTCAATTTTTGGATTTCACACTTCTTTCAATGTTTACTGAAGTGAAAATTGTTGTTTTTCAACCATATCATTTAGTTACTGTTTCACCTGATAGTAATAGAAAACCCAATCACATGGAGTTAAAACACTTTATTTTTCTTAAATTATAAATAATCCAAAGGTAGTCAGCCTTTGGATTTGTTTCAGGGGCTCAGTGATAACAATTGGACAACTCTGTGATGTTTTTGACTTTTCTGTCTTGGTCACAGAATGGCTGCTCTGAGCAAGCTATCATACATATTTTATAAGTAGGATTAATTAGGAAAACAGGAGGGCAGCACTAAAGACTGGCATTTATATCTTACCAAAGAACTACACCTGGGAGGATTAATATAAAGCATGTGGTCACTTCCAGCCCCCTCCAGCCCCTAGAATATAGTCAAGGAAGAAGGTGAGATCTGGTGGGTGTACCTCTCAGCAATGAGTTTTCTTTTTTTCCTGCAGACCCATTGTGTCTCAGGAAGTTGACCACTTCCATAAATCCTTAGGTGCCCCTGATGGTCTAAGGGCATTTTATCCCCTTATCTACAATAAGTTCGGGGGCCCAGGCAAAACCACTCATCACATAAGAACTCATTTGCAATTGTGATCAGAATCAGCATTGGAATTTTACCCAATTTTAGTCAATACATTTTGAGGAAATTCTCTCAATCTTCTAAGGAAGGAATTCCGTCTGCTTTGAGGAATAATTTAACAAAAAAGACAGTCTCTATTGCTCTGCATATATCCAGATATATCTATCAATCCTGGACTTGTCAGAGTCTAAGACTAAACTGTACTTGGAACAGGCAGAGATAGGACAACTGCTTGAGAAATGGAGCAAGGGCAGTATAAATCCTTGCCTCTTCACAGACTTACACTTAGACTTTATCAGTTTTATAAACTAATACATCTTTTTTATGTTTTAAGCCATTTTTGATTTTCTATTACATGTAACTTAACACAAACTATCCAATAAATTGACTCGCACAACTAGGAACTAAAAGGATATGAATAATTCAAGATTCTGTTCTATCTGAAAATATTTGCTGAGAACCTATGGCATAAAGCACTGTCTGGGAGGTAGAGGGTATCACCAGATACCAATATTGTTATTAAGCTTTTATTTTAGTGTGTAAATAAAAGTATAAATTAATTACTAAATAAGAAAGAATATATGCTAAGAGAGCCATCAAGAATTTTTTATGAAGCAGAATTTGTGCATGATTTTAATATCTGGGCAGAATTTTGTCGGATATAGTTGGATAAGAAAAGATGCACATTCTAGATGCAGAAAATAGCATGAGGATTATAATATATAGGAGCATAATTGTGAAGTAACCACTATTCAGTTTTCTAGAAATTTGGTGTACACAAGACAGGTGAACTTAGAATTTGCAATTAAAAATTAAAGCTCAAATGATATTGTGTAGGGCACTGAATATTGATCCGAGGAGTATAAAGATTTAATAATTTTTAATTTAATAAATCATGGGGAGGCCTTGGAAGTTTTTGATTAATAGAGTTACATTATCAGTCTAATTTTAAAATGCCACTTTGACAGTAATGTGATAGATAGGCTGAATAATTGGTAATAAGGGCCTGAATTTGGAAGGTTGTTGTTGAAATGAAATTAAAGTCATTATGGAGAAATTAGTTTGATTTCTGGTCCCAGTACGCTTTCCACTATTCCCTATAGCCACAAAACTGTCACCACAGAGGGGCATGCCAAAAGTGAGGGGCACTGCCGCCACAGCATTTTATGTTAGGATTTTTGGGGTTTTTTGCTTTGTTTTGCTTTGTTTTTTGAGCTGCAAGAATGAGATGATTAATGCAAGAATGGCTGATTGGATGGACATTTGAGTATCTCGGAGAATCAAATAAATAGTTTCAGAACCATGCTTTGGTAATGACAGACACACACACAACTCTGGAATGGTGAGCAACATCTAGTGTGCAACCATCAGAGAAGATGTTGTCTATGTCTTTTGTTCTAATCACTCTCTTCTCAAAATTCACATTCTTTGCAGAGTAAATCTGACGTCTCTCGCTTGGTTTCACAGCCTTGTTAGGGAACTGGCAGCAGATTACTGTGAATGAGTAAATTCCTCCGAGGTGTGGTTTTCAAAACAATGGGGGTGGACTTGGAGAGAAACATGGAAGTCACATGAAAACAGTCTTGACAGCATATTTGTCTCTTGAATAAGTGAGCCAGATGCTACCCAATTTTATCGTGGCCTCAACACAAAGTAATGCACAAAACAACAGATATTACTGAAATATTCTTGATTGGAAGGAAGGTGCAAAGCAGACTGATTAAAAAAAACACAACTATTTAATGTCACTTCTCCAAGGACAAAAACAGACTTTTTCCAGAAGAAAATTTAATTCTTTTTCTGATTTTCTCCTTATGTTTAAAACAGAATGATTTAAATATAAGCTTATAGACTAATGCAAATCACCATGTCACTCCCTATTTTTTATAAAACACATTATTTAGAATGAACTTTGGAATAATATAAATTTAGTCATTTCTGGAATAATCAGAGACCAAAGAAGAATCATGAATATATGTATCACAACTTAGAAAATTCTATAAGTACATCTACAGAATTTTAAATATGTGAGATTGGAAAACACTTCAGAATTTCAATTTTATTTCAGTAAAAACTATATTCATGTAACACATTGATATTGAATCTACATATTCTGGCAAGAAATATTTTTAAAGTTAAAGTAGCTCTTGACCTGAGTGGTCATTAGGGAGTTCCATTAAGGCCCTGAAATGCAAAGTAAATCTGCTTATGCATCATGAGGCTCTACAGCACAAAGGATATTTATAATTATTGCTGAGGTAAATAATGATTTTCAATCAAAACAATTAATGTATCAAGCCACATAATAGCTATTAGGGATTGAATCATGTCATCTGCAAAAATAAATGTTGGAGTCTTAAACATACCTGCTCTAACAATAAGCCATCCCAGGATATCAGTGTCTTATGACATATTAGATCTCATTTTTCTCATTCCAAGACACAAACTAAAGGACTAAAAGCTTTCTGGGACATAATCTTCTTTAACACATGCAAGACAGATAGGTAGAAACATCCTCTGCATTTTAGAGCCTCTGTTTAGAACTGGAACTTTTACCTACATTAAGCTCCATGAAAAAAAATCTCAAAGCTTTCAGGTAGAGATGTATCCGCACTTACTTAGAGGCACTGCAAAGGCAGAGACATATAATTCTATCATACAGATACATTAGAATTATTAGAAACAATATCTCCATCCAGTTGGTCATGAGTATATATTTCCTTCAGATACACAAAATATACTCACTCTATCCGTCCCAACAGTTTAAGGTACTTTGGGCATCAGACACAAAGCCCAAAAATTCTTGACCTACATTATGTCTAAATCTGACTTCGACTGATACAAATAATCAGAATATATTATCTGTCTCCCACAAGCCAGTATAATGGGAGAGGAGAAACATGATCGACACTCCTAAATGGGAAGAAATAGAAGGCACGAAGCTGTCCCTCATATACAGCAATTTTGAAATATCATTTAGAAAATGTTATGAAGTCCTGGTTCTTTGTAGATAGAGAATATATTTTGATCAAATACTGATTGTAAAACACATACCCCCAAACACAAAACACAAATATTGATTGTATTTGTGGGGCATATTGACTTCCAATTCACCGTATCCCCACTCTTGGTTCTGCTCCTGTGAGGTCCTGTCTTTCTCATTTCCTTCTTATCTGCATCTAAAGAGGGTAATGGAGAAAATACCACATGTTACAGGGAGAAATTTCAGCTAACTTATGGGCCTTTAGAAAGATGGGATCAAAGGTGATATATGTGTCAGTCAACAACAGCCATCACCTCTCTCAGTCCAGGCTGGGTGTGTGTATGTATGTTTAATTATTGTAGCATCTTAGTCAATTTTGAAATTGAGATATGTGGATTCTCCACATAAAAATAACTTTAAGGCATTGATCTTAATTCAGCAAGTTTGCTAAATTTATTTTTTATTTTAAATAATTTATTCATAAGTTTATTTTTAAACATATACAATAAATCTATGTGTAAATGATAATTAGATATGATTTTTTGATTGTCTTTTACTATGTTTCCTTTTCATATTAAAGGCACTATATTTTATTACTAATTTGTTAAGGGGTCTAATTTTGTAATGAATAGATATTGAATATTATCATGTATTTTATCATGTATTTATGAGATCAAATATAAATTGTTGCCTTTAACCTTTTAATATGAGAATTATATTGAATAATTTTAAAATATTAACATAAATATGCATTCTTGCATCATCACACTTTGGTTCTGATATACAATACTGTTTATATATTGGCAGTTTTCAGTTTGATATTTTATTTAAAATTGTGGCTTTTCAGGTTAGGAGTGAGACTGGGTTGTACTTTGCCTTTTTTGCAATGCCTTTGTCATTTTTTTTTAAAGATTTTATTTATTTATTCGACAGAGATAGAGACAGCCAGCGAGAGAGGGAACACAAGCAGGGGGAGTGGGAGAGGAAGAAGCAGGCTCCTATCGGAGGAGCCTGATGTGGGGCTTGATCCCAGAACGCTGGGATCACGCCCTGAGCCAAAGGCAGACGCTTAACCGCTGTGCCACCCAGGCGCCCCTTGATATATAATATTATACTAATGTAATGCAAACAGTGGGAGTGTTCTTCTTTCTTCTAATCCATGGCAAATTTTGCAAAGTATCAATCTTTCTTTTTTCCCTAATGCAGAGCATCTATTATCAAGAGATGAGATTTTTTTTTTTACATTTTAAAAATATAACTTTTTGGGGGGGGGGAATTAATCGTCTAAAATCCAGCTTCAAATGTTTTCTCAAATTTTATGTTTAGCAAGCAAGGAAAAATAAGACAACATCAGTAACCATTTAGCAGGTCATTTGATCAAGGTAGTGTTGTTTAGCTACACTGTGAAAGAAGAAGTAGGTATTAACTGGTTATGGAAGGGGTGTGGGAGAAGCAGAAAGCAGCTTCACAACCACCACCACCATCCCGCCTCCCACCCTGGCCGCAGAAACTGAGAGGACCTGGAGAGCAAGGGGCTCTCTGGAGAGAGGAGACTGGAGAGGCAGCAGGGGCTAGATCACATAGGGGTTATAGGCCATGTTAAGAACTTGAGACTTTATCCCAACATCAGTGGGAGATCTACACACACTTCCAGAGTAATCTTCCAGAGCCATGGCTGATCCTGACATTCCTCTGTGTAGGCACTTCTAGTAATTATACCCTCAAAACAAACTCTAGATTTCTTAACCATCTGGTCAAGTTCCTTTATGATCAGGGACTATATTATATTTTCAGACCTTTCTCCCAGTCCTTTTTTATGTGTCTCTTACTCTAACCAAATGCACGTTTCTTGTGCTGCAAACACTACTACACAATGTCCTTTTCCACAACTAGTTCCCAATATTTCCTCCCCCTAAAATGTCCTTCCAACTCTCTCTGCCCTTCTGCCTCTGGCCAAGACCTATCCATAGACTATGACTTAATTCTAAGGCCACAATCTCTAAGAAGCCGTCCCAAACCCTCCCAAACATACGAGGTCTCTCAGGGCTCTGAACTTGTCACAACTCACCTCTCCTGGTGTGCAATCATGTTCTGCCTGGTGTTGTAGTTATTTGTACATCTTTTCTCCTCTACTTGATTAAAAAAAAGAAAGGAAGGAAGGAAGGAAAAATAAAATAATCCTAATGACCATTTAACAGACTGAAACTGACTGAGGTCCTAATTATTCAGGATCCTATATCTTGTTTCTAACAGTGTTCATAACAAGTCATTGCCAGGTGACAGCTGTGCAGCAGCATGTTTGACAACTATTTCATTTTAAAAGGAGCATGTGGTCTGGCTCATCTCAGCCTGTGTGAAAAGGTGCTTTATGTCTACGAGTAGAGTGACTGAGATCAAGCTGGACCTCCCAGTACATTAAATACATTTGGTTTTCAAAAACAACTTTAAAGTGTTCTAAATACCTGTTTCTCACCTATATGCACTCATTGTATAGAAGAGGTTCTAACTTGAGTGCCAGAAATCCACATGGGATATAATTACCACAGCAAGCTGTATCTGGGAGTAATAAATAATTACCATAGCAACATCATCCTGCACAATGACTGCAATGAAATTGACATTACATTTTTTAGGAAAAGACTGCCAAACATTTTTTGGCATTTTAATTTATTTAGATACACACACACACACACACACAAAACATTGAAGGAGATGATGGTTTTACAAAATCAACTTACTTTTCTTATTGAACAGACTTCATGGTTATTGTAGGCATTTGTCACTCAGACATATGTGAACATTTGTGTCTTTTCCGTTATTTCGAGTACCAACATTAAGAGATGCACATCAAGTTTGTTGCTAAGGAGCTTCCAAATTCTGTAGTTTCTTGCTTAATAGTTGGGGAAAATAACATACTGCTTGAAATTCTCATAAATAATAAGGAAATTCCCCTGTCAACTGAATCCACATGGAAATATTATAAAGAAATAAACACTTTAAAAACATTAAGAAATATCAGTGTCTCTTTCCAGTAAACCTATTTGCAGTTAGGAATCCCAGAGCTGAATCATGGTCAGACACCCCTGTTAAAACAGACAGATCATGTCTCTGCCATTTCCCATTTCACAATATTCTAAAATTTAAAATAAGCTCCCCCCGCTTTGCAGAAAAGTCTGTTTATGAAAAAACCTGTTTATTTACTGTGGTAAAAATGGGAAAGAAAGATGAGAAACAATTATTTTTTTAAATTTTTTAAAGATTTTATTTATTTATTTATTTATTTATTTATTTATTTATTTGAGGTAGAGAGTGAGCAAGAGAACAAAGAGACAGAAAGTACAAGTGGTGGGAAGGGTCAGAGGAAGAGGGAGAAGTGGGCTCACCTCTGAGCAGGGAGCCCCATACGGGCTCCAACCCAGGACCCGGGGATCATGACCTGAGCTGAAGGCAGATGCTTAACTGATAGCCACCTGGACACCCAGAAACAATTATTTTTAAAAAATAATTTGCTTTTTTCCTAGTTTCAACAAGTTGCTGGACATAATAGTTTTGTTGCTGCTTATTTTACAATTCTGTATCTATTCAACACATTAATTTTACACCTACTTTGTGCTAGATACTGTTTTTTTTTTAAGTTTTTATTTATTTATTTGACACAGAAAGAGAGAGAGAGAGGGGGAGTGAGCACAAGCAGGGGGAGAGGCAGGCAGAGGGAGAAGCAGGCGACAGGCAAAGGGAGAAGCAGGCTACCCACTGAGCAGGATGTCCCATGTGGAACTCGATCCCAGGACCCCAAGATCATGACTCCAGCCAAAGGTAGCCGCTTAACTGACTGAGCCACCCAGATGCCCCAGGTACTGCTGTTGTTTTAAAAATAAAACAATGTATACACGTACAACAAAAACATCTTTTGTTTAATAATCCTTACATGGAACACAAAAATAATGTTAACATATCCACTACAGGTATCATAGTCATGGGTATGGTATGCATGCTATATACCTTCTATAGAAACTGATGTGTTCTAGCATTTTATGTGTGTGTGTGTGTGTGTGTGTGTATAATATATATATAATCTATTTTTTAACAAAATGAGTTATCTTCTAAGAGAACACTCAACTTCAACAGAGCATACCCAATTTTATTATGCCAAGAAAATATTTCCTTTCGATAAACATCCTAAAGATATATCCTGAGGAAAAACACTCAGAAATGAAAGGATTTATGAATAATAATTAGTAACTTGAATATTATGAGAAGGTAGTCTATTAGCTTATAGAAATTTAAATCAAAAAGTGGCAATAAATGAATTTGAATATTCAACAGAAAAATTTTATAGTAGAAAAAGTAATTTTAGTTGTGCAATGTATTAAATTACTAAGCATAGTCAGGCAGTAAATCTTTGAGACAAAATAGAAAAGAATCATTTAGATATTTTTTACTCTGAAGACACATATTAAACAAATGTGCCTTTGTAATTTTATGAAAATATTAAAATTAACAATGTCATAAAAGGAATATTTATAGTCAAAATTCTTAAGCTACCTCTCTTCCAGGAATAAAATTCTATTAATCACTATGAATATTAAAGTAAAAAGTGTCTACTCCTATGAAGAGGGTATGGCAACTGCTTTGAGAGGCTGTCACCTATATCTTCTACTGAGACAAATACATTTTACATAAAACAACTTTGAAGAGACTGAAATTTGTTGTAGCCTAGCAACAATAAACTAGAGTATGGTATTTAGAGAAGAAAATACTTTTTTTCCCCTGTGTAATCCTCCAGTAATGGCAGATACAGGGCAGAGGAAATTTTGTGTCCTATAATGATCTTTTGAAGAAATGTTAAAACAGATTAAATTTATTTTAACATAAAATGTGAGTTAGGAGACTATAGTGAAGAGTTGTTTTAATTACATCTCATTATGCTTACCTTTTCTCATTTAAAATTTTTCCATTATTAATAATTTACATTATTACTAATAATTGTGGCAGCAAGACATAATTTAGTTATTTTAATCCAACTGACTACTTAAGTTACCCTCATTGGAGTTACACAAATTTTAAGTACTTAGACATCATTTATCTTCTTAACTTACTACAGTCTTGAACAAACATAACTATGTTAAGAGTCATCTAAATTTATTAAGAATAAGTTAAATATTGAGGGATAAAGACTAATTAAAATGTGAGAATATGTTATGTTAGAACATATATTAAAAAAATATAGTCTTTGGGGGTGAGAAAAAAAGATGGTGGAGGAGTAGGGGACCCTATTTCAACTGGTCCCCTGAATTGAGCTGGATATCTACCAGACTATTCTGAACACCCACAAATCAGCCCGAGATATAAGAAGATATACCTAGATATCTGCAAAGAGAATAGCTCCAGCAGTTGGTCTCGAGGTATGAAGTGAGAAGCTGTGATTCTGCAGGCAGATATTGGAAGATAAACAAAAGAGGGAGGGAGCCTCCGTGAACTTGCACCAGGAAGGTAAAAGTCTCCCGCGCTGGGAACTGGTCACAGATGCACACCAGTAGTGGCGGGGAAAGGACTTTAGGGCAGCCTCCCAGACAGAAACCTGGAGCTACAGGTGTGTGTGTGCCAACAGGGGGTGGCTTGCATTTTTCGAAGCATGAACAGCAGAAACGTGCCCAGCCCTGGGAGTGACAGCTGGGAGTGCTTCCGTGGGGTGCACAACCCAGGAGACGGTGGTTTTTCCACAGCACAGACAGAAATGAAGTGTGGCCTGGAGAGCTCAGTGAAGAGCAGACTGTGATCTCTCTGTTCTGAGACAGAGGTTTGGATATGGACATTTCTGCTCTGACTCTTGGAAGAGATGCAGAAAGCCATCAAGGAAAGACGCCAGAGAACAAAAGCCCTAAAAACCCAGTTTTCACTGAGCACATTCCCCCAATAGGGAGCAGGGCAACTCTGCCCAAATAGGATTGCCTGAGTAACAGCAAGGCAGGCCCCTCCCCCAGAAGCCAGGCTGGAAAAACAAGAGCTGACAATCCTAAAGTCCCTATAAAACAGGTGCATCTTGCTTGGGTTGTGGTTAATACTTTGGACTCTGTACATTCCCTCAACCACCCCTCAACAGAATGACTAAGAGGAGGAACCCCCAACAAAGAAAAGAAGCAGAGACTGTGGTCTTTGCCACAGAATTAATGAATATGGATAAAACCAAGATGTCAGAAACAGACTCCAGAGTAGCAATTATGAAGACAATATCAAGGCTTGAGAAAAATTCTAACTACAATATAGAATCTCTAAGGGCAGAAATGAGATCTAATCAGGCCAAACTTAAAAACACTATGAATGAAATGCAGTCTAAACAGGATACTCTGACTGCTAGGGTAAATAAGACAGAAAAAATTAGTAAGCTGGAGGATAAGAAGAAAGAAAAGAAGGAAACTGAGGAAACATGGGAAAAACAAATTAAAACCCAAAGGATCAAGCTGAGAGAGATTAATGACTTAATGAAATGTTCCAATATCAGAATTATTGGGATCCCTGAGTGAGTGGAGAGAGGTCTAGAAGATATATTTGAGCAAATTGTAGCTGAGAACTTCCCTAATCTGGGGAAGGAAAAAAGCATTCATGTCCAAGAGGCAGAGAGGACCCCTCCCAAGATCATGAGAACAGACCAACACCATGACATATAATAGTACACTTCACAAATTTTAGATCCAAGGAAACAACCTTGAAAGTGGTGAGGGGGCAGAGATTTCTTATGTACAGAGGAAGGAACATCAGAATAATGTCAGACCTGTCCACAGAGACCTGGTAAGCCAGAAAGGGCTGGCAAGACATATTCAGGGTACTAAATGAGAAGAACATGCAGCCAAGGATGTTTTATCCAGCAAGGCTGTCATTCAAAATGGATGGAGAGACAAGGAGCTTCCAGGACCGGCAGAAAATGAGAGTATGGGACCACCAAGCTGACCCTGCAAGAAATACTAAGGGGGATTCTATAAAAGGAGAAAGACCATGAGAGTGATATAGAACTGAAATTTACAGAGACAATCTAGAGAAACAAGGACTTCACAGGCAACATGATGACAACATAATCATATTTTTCAATAATCACTTTCAACATGGACAGCCTAAATGCTCCCATGAAATGGCCTAGGGTTGCAGATTGGATAAAACGATATGACCCATCCATATGTTGTCTACAAGAAACTCATTTTGAACCTAAAGATACATCCAGATTGAAAGTGAAGGGATGGAGAACCATTTTTCATGTCAATGGACCTCAAAAGAAATCTGGGGTAGCAAGTCTTATATCAGACAAATTAGATTTTAAGGCAAAGACTGTAGTTAGAGATACAGAAGGACACTCTATCATTCTTAAAGGGTCTATCCAACAAGAGGATCTAACAATTATAAATATCTATGCCCCCAACATGGGAGCAGCCAACTACATAACCCAACAGTTAACCAGACTAAAGATACATATAGGTAATAATACGTTAATAATAGGAGACCTTAACACTCCACTCTCAGCAATAGTCAGATCATCTAAACAGAAAATCAACAAAGAAACAAGAGCTTTGAATGACTCCCTGGACCATGGACCTCATAGATATATATAGAACACTCCACCCTAAAACAACAGAATACTCATTCTTCTTGAATGCACATGGAACATTCTCCAGAGTAGACCACATACTGGGTCACAAATCAGGTCTCAATCAATACCAAAAGACTGAGATTATTCCCTGTATATTCTCAGACCATAATGCTTTGAAACTGGAACTCAATCATAAGAAAAAAATTGGAAGAAATTAAAAAACTTGGAAGCTAAAAACCATCCTGCTTATGAATATTTGGTTCAATCAGGAAATCAAAGAAGAACTTACACAATTCATGGTAAACAATGAGAATGAAAACATATCAGCCCAAAATCTAAGGGATACTGCAAAGGTGGTCCTAAGGGGGAAATAAATAGCCATCCAAGCCTCACTCAAAAGAAATTTAAAAATCCTGAATACACAAACTAACTTTACACCTTAAAACTGGAGAAAGAACAACAAATAAGGCCTAAGCCACACATGAGGAGAGAAATAATTAAGATTAGAACAGAGATCAATGAATTAGAAACCAGAAATACAGTTGAGCCAATCAATGAAAATAGAAGCTGGTTCTTTGAAAGAATTAATAAGATCGATAAACCAATGGCCAGACTCATAAATGAAAGGGGAGAGATCATGACTAACACCAAGGAAATAGAAACAATTATTAGAAATTATTATGAATAACTATATGCCAATAAATTAAGCAATCTGGAAGAAATGGATGCCTTCCTGGAAACCTATAAACTACCAAGACTGAAACAGGAAGAAACTGACAATCTGAATAGACCAATAACCAGTAACGAAATTGAAGCAGTGATCAAAGACCTCCCAAAAAACAAGAGTCCCAGGCCTGATGGATTCCCAGGGGAATTCTACCAAACTTTCAAAGAAGAAATAATACCTATTCTCCTGAAGCTGTTTCAAAAAATAGAAACAGAAGGAAAACTTCCAAACTCATTCTATGAGGCCAGCATTACTCTGATCCCAAAGCCAGGCAAAGACCACATCTAAAAGGAGAATTACAGACCAATATCCCTGATGAATATGGATGCCAAAATTCTCCACCAGATCCTAGCTGAGAGGATCCAACAGTACATTAAAATGATTATCCATCACGACCAGGTAGGATTTATCCCTGGGATGCAAGGGTGGTTCAAATTTTGCAAATCAATGTGATAGATCACATTAATAAGAGAAGAGACCAGAATCATATGGTCCTCTCAATTGATGCAGAAAAAGCATTTGACAAAATACAGCATCCTTTCCTGATTAAAACTCTTCAGAGTGTAGGGATAGAGGGAACATTTTTCAATTTCATAAAAACCATCTATGAAAAGCCCACAGTGATTATTATTATCAATGGGGAAAAGCTGAGAGCCGTTCCCTTAAGATCAGGAACACGACAAAGATACCCACTTTAACCATTATTGTTCAACATAGGACTAGAAGTCTTAGCAACAGCAATAAGACAACAAAAAGAAATAAACAAATTCAAACTGGCAAAGAAGTCAAACTCTCTCTCTGCAGATGACATGATACTTTACATGGAAAGCCCAAAAGACTCCACCCCAAAAATACTAGAACTCATACAGCCATTCAGTAATGTGACAGGATACAAAATCAATGAACAGAAATCAGTTGCTTTCCTATACACTAACAATGTAACTGTGGAAGAGAAATTAAGGAATTAATTCCATTTACAATAGCACCAAAAACCATAAGCTACCTTGGAAAAAACCTTACCAAAGGGGTAAAATATCTATATTCTAGAAACTACAGAACACTAATGAAAGAAATTGAAGACACAAAAAGATGGAAAAACTCCATGTTCATGGATCAGAGAATAAACATTGTTAAAATGTCTATGCTGCCCAAAACAATCTATACTTTCATTGTCATCCCAATCAAAATAACAATGGCATTTTTCAAGGTGCTGGAACAAACAAACCTAAAATTTGTATGGAACCAGAGAAGACCCCAATCACCAAGGAAATGCTGAAAAAGCAAAACAAAGCTGGGGGCATCATGTTGTCTGATTTCAACCTATATTACAAAGCCGTGATCACCAAGACAGAATGGTACTGGCACAAAAACAGACACATAGATCACCCTCAACTCTATGGTCAACTAATCTTCAACAAAACAGAAAAAAACTATACCATGGAAAAAATACAGTCTCTTCAATAAATGGTGCTGGGGAAACTGGACAGATAAAAAGCTTCTGCACAGCAAAGGAAGCAGTCAACAAAACAAAGAGGGAATCCAGGGAATGGGAGAAGATGTTTGCAAATGACACTTCAGATAAAGGGCTGGTATCCAAGATCTGTAATGAACTTCTCAAACTCAATATCCAAAAAACAAATAATCAAGTCAAAAAATGGGTAGAAAATATGAACAGATGCTTCTCCAAAAAGATACAAATGGCTAATAGACACATGAAAAAATGTTCAACATCATTAGTCATCAGGGAAATTCAAATCAAAACCACATTGAGATACCACCTTTTTACCTGTTAGAATGGCAAAAGTTGACAAAGGCAAGAAACAACAAAGGTTGGAGAGGATGTGGAGAAAGGGAAACACTCTTACACTGTTGGTGGTAATGCAAGTTGTTTTAGCCACTTTGGAAAACAGTGTGGAAGTTCCTCAAAAAAGTTAAAAATAGAGCGACCCTATGATCCAGCAATTGCACTACTGGGTATTTACCCTAAAGATACAGATGTATTGAAAAGAAAGGCCACATGAGCCCCAGTGTTCATAGCAGCAATGTCCACAATAGCCAAACTGTGGAAGGAACTGAGATACCCTTCAACAGACAAATGGATAAAGAAGATGTGGCCCATATATACAATGAAATATTACTCAGCCATCAGAAAGGATGAATACCCACCAACTGCATCAACATGATGGAACTGGTGGAGATTATGTTAAGTGAAATAAGTCAAGCAGAGAAAGACAATAATCATATGGTTTCACTTATATGTTGAACATAAGGACTAGCATGGAGGACATTAGGAGAAAGAAGAGAAAATTAAGGGGGGGAAATCAGAGGGAGAGATGAACTATGAGAGACTATGGACTCTAGGAAACAAACTGGGACCGGGGGGGAAGGGTTAGCCCAGTGATGGGTATTAAGGAGGGCACATATTGCATGGAGCACTGGGTGTTATACACAAACAATGAATTATGGAACACTACATCAAAAGCTAATGATGTACTGTATGTATGGTGACTAACATAACAATAAAATTTTTAAAAATTAAAAAAATAAAAAATATAGTCTTTTTACATGTCACAGATAGAGAATGTAAGAATTGAATAGAAACATAAAGACCACCTCACCAAACATCCTTAGTTCATTGACCAGAATGTCAGTTATGTAGATGATAAATCAGTTGTTCAATAAGTTAAAATATTCTACACTGAATAAAACTTCCAACTCTAATCGTTTATTAGCCATAGCGCACTATGTTTCCATCACCTTGTCTTTACCATATATAGAACATTTATTATCAGCACGAATGTAGAAATAGTATATGAGATACACAATTCACCTACTCTCACATGAGGTTACAAGTACAGATTCTCACATGCAATTCAGGAAAATGCATTTCAAAAAAATCTATTCTCAGAAACAGATGTATCAAATGTGATTAACATAAGGATGTCATTCTTTATTTAATATAATAACTCGCTATGATTTAATTAGTATTCTCAAGTGCATTTGATTTTGTAATAATCATTACTATCTAACTTATAGAAAACACTGCTAAGAAGAATTCACAGACAAAATTATAATAAAATTTAGTTCAACTTCTTTCATCAATGAGACTATATGTTATCAGACTTACTGTATTTCTTTGAATAGCTATAAAACTGCAAATAAATTATGACATAACCTATTTCAGGTATAGGTAAAAAACCACTGGAGTGTTGGGATCCCCAAGGGAAGGAAATTCACAAAGAACATCATACAATCCCTGGTTCTTTGGGGATAATGTCACACTGCAGCCAGGAGGGGAGGCAGAGATCAGTAAGAAGAAACCAAAGCTGTTGGACATGGGAACAGAACCAGTTTCCTGGCTTGTGACCTGTGCAATTATACTGGTCTCACACCCAAAAGGGCCCCACTCTTGTTTTAATCCTCTGGAGGTGTCATCTCAAATTTCTTAATACTTTTGTCTTTGACTTTGTGTTATGTAATTGAAGTCCGATGGGATAATATACCAAGCATGTGAGCAGAGGAGATATTCACAATATGCATGTCTGCTGTTCTTCCTGTGTCTTTCACATATAGTGTTTATGATGCCCCATGGGCATAGAATTCTGGTTGGCTCATGCTGTATGGAGTTCAGTGACAAAGTGAGTACAGACTGAGCATATCTCATCTATGACTAGGATGACACAAGAAGTTGTGCTTTCTGTTCCATGTAAGTCCTATTTCAAACACAAAAACAAGGAATGTTCTAAGGAACCCTGTCATACCCTTTCTTATTCATATTATTCCAAGTATTAACCATACACTTATGCTAAGAAATGATGACACAGAACCAGTTAATCCATACTTTCCTTTCAGTCCTAGCTAATAGTAAGCCAAAAGGAGATCAAGTCAGAGTAAAAGTAATCTTTGGATTTGGTAATAGGGATATCACAGATGAAGGAGACAGTGATGTTAGGACAATGCAATATACTGGACAGGTTCCCTGTACTTGTCAATGGGACTTTAAATCTGTATTCTGTCAGTGATAAGATTGCCATTGCTGACATCTCATAAATATAATTCTTAAATGAGGAAAAACGAAATAAAGGAAACTAATGAAGATAGATTGTGACATGTTCGGATAAGTGATAGAGAGAGAGAGAGACGATAGATAGACAAAAAAGGAGACAGCAAAATAAATGAGAGAGAGAAAGATGGAGATATATCTCCAAATAGACTGCTCCCAGGAAAATAATTACAATCATAATATGAATCCCCAAAAACTTTGATTAAATCGGAATTCCTGAATAAGAAGATATTTATGTATTATGCTTAATAATGTCCATAATCTTATTGCTGTAATCCAATGAATGAATATATGTTTAAAGCTGAGAAATTATGCATTTTATATGAAAAAAATATGTATCAGAATTTTGGTGAAAAATCAGAAAAATAGTCAAAAAATAAATTAACTGATTTTGCAAAATCCCAAACTATAACAATTTGAAGAAACTTTTAGAAAATTGAAGTATATTTCAGGTAGAATTTTTTTCTGAGTGCTAAATATGAGTTTAATCTTCCTTTATACTTAAAGAATGAAAGCTGAGACAGTAAATGTACTGGTAGAATGTTTATAATTTAGTTTTTAGTTAGTAGAGTCACATTTTAAAGGAATTACCAGTACTATAAAAGAACATTATTGCAAACCATCCAGATGTAAACAATTTCCTCTAATGAAAATAATTGTAAATACGGCTTTTTTGTATATATGTATATGTGTATTTCCTGTATGCCAAGAGAATGAAAATTAAGATATATTTATAAGTGCAAATAATGGTGAAAGACATATAAAATGTATGCTTTTATTTTCCAGGTGTTATATATAAAATGGACTTCTTTTAATCTGAGCTTTATTAACACAAAGTATTTTTAGTTTGACATGGTCAATATTTTTGCTGAAAACAATGTTTATCAACTAATTCCATTTTATAAAAGCAAAGTTCAGTGATCTAAGCCCAATGACTACCACTTAGTCTCTTAAAAAATAATGTAACTTGAATTGAAATGTGTTTTATTTGTTTAATTGCTTTCATTTTCACAAACTAGAAACTAGGTTTTAAAGAATTTTTGCTGATATACCTTCTGGTCTTATGACGCTTCTCCTGTTGTCACATTCACTTATAAATACAATTAAGATGTTAGTAATTTATCTGGGCTCTAGGCCCTGAGAGGGTGTGCTAAAAATGATTTTTTGTTTTGCTTAATCATTTTAACAGAAATACTTGTAATTACATTTCATTAAATGTAGATATTATTGTATTGTTAGTAATATGCTATTATTATTTCTATTTTAGTCCAAAGAGAGGATTTCCACTTTAATCTCTATCAAATAAAAACATTTTTAAAGATTTATGTATTTATTTGAGAGAGCAAGAGAGAGCGAGCGCCCCCGTGCTTGCAAGCGCGTGCCGGCACAGGTGGGGGAGGGGCAGAAGGAAAGACTTCAGGCTGACTGTTGAGCAAGGAGCCCCAGGCAGCGCTCAGTCTCAGGACCCATGAGATCACTACCTGAGCCCTAGCCGAAAGTCAGATGCTCAACTGACTAAGCCACCCAGGTTCCCCCCAAATAAAAGTGTTTTATGAATTTATGTATAACTAGTTAATTCTTCATAGATGTCAAAGAATAAGTATTCACAGGAAAAAGACTGTAAGAACAATACATAAAAACACAAAAACATAAAGTAAAACAATGTGATAAATGTTGAGAAAATAAATATGAGGACACTTATTAAATAATTTATAATTCCTTATTATTAACCCCAAAGAGTGAACATATAAATTATACTCTATTAGAATTTTATTAATTTGTTTAAAAATACTAAGAGTTCTATTTCCACTTAACATGAAAGAATAGTATCAAATATTTGGTTCACTGGCATAAATTGTTATCTAATTCTTGACCTTGTAGTGTTCATGAGATGAATGTCATCATGTACCGTGGTGTGCTACTTTAGAAAGCCATGTAATGAAAGTTCATAGAAAGATGTTTTAGAGTCAAGTTCACATGGATGTCTTATTTCAAGATCTGGTACAGCCACTCATTAGCTCTATGCCTTTAGCAAATAGTTCCATTTCTGAACATTAGTTCTATGTCCTTTAACGGTGATTATAGATTTGCTTTGCCTTCAAGTAAGAAAGTATTATTTCAGGGCTCTAAAATTTATAAAGTGCCATATTAAGTAAAGTAAGTAGTTCTGGACCCCTAATGTGGGTATTGATAAAGATCATAATCTTTGGATAGTGGTTATTTAGGTATGATTTCCAGATCCATCACTTAACTTTGTAAGTAAACTTGGATAATTTACATAACCTCTTCAAGTCTCATTTCTCCTTTTTGAACTGGGTAAAATAATAATAAATAGTTTAACTTTTCATATTTAATTTCATAAGTTTATTCAACATTACAAACAAATATACACTTTTAAAGTTTGCGATTAATGTCCCAACAAACATGTTTAAAAAAAATAAATCCATGAATGACATGATATAAATGGTGTTTGGAAGAGTAATTCAATAATGGCAATAGTAAGGATTTAAGATTGAGAAATATAAGAATCCTTACAATATTCTGGAATTAAGCTTTAGATTTAAAACAGATGGTGGTAGGGAGAATAAATGGGTATAAGCAACATGATAGAGAAAAAATAGCATAAAATAACTGGCATAATCAAAAGTTAGAAAGCAACACAGATAATTTTTTTAAACATTGAATATTTTCCAGTAATGCAGAAGACAAAATGGCAATATTCTTAAGAGAGATGGGGCTTTCCTAAGGGATAGGGAATTTTTCCTTCTTTAAGGAAATAATAACTTCAGTTTTAGACACCAAGATTAGATTACCACAGGTGAAAATGCCCAAGAGATGATTAGAAAAAAGCAATGAATTTTAGGGTTGTGAAAACACTAGAGTACCATATGCTCAGAGCCAATGAATAAGGTCAGGGGATGGGACACAATCTCCTAATAAGAGAGCATAGAGAGAATAGCCTGAAGACTAAACTTTAAGGAGTCCCTACTTTTGTAACCAGGAGAATTGGAATCAGGGTGGAATGCATGCCTGCAGAAGTCAGCATTTCAAGAGGACTGGGAATTTACCACAAGGCAATCAAATAAAATGACAAATGAGTATTTAATGATAAAAATTAGGAAGCCACTAATCCATCTTCAGAGTTGGACTTTAACAATATAGAGATAAAGGATTGATTTTAAGAATTCAAAACTTTGTTTAAAATTATTTCACCTGCTTTTAAAATCCAATAGCAATAATTAATAATATTTTTTTAAAGTAGCTTAAAAAAATCAGATATAGTACAGAAATAAAATGCTGAAAGTAAGACTAAAGGCATCACCTGTTAGCCTTCAAATCTGCAAGGAAGCAGGGGCAGCAGGGGTTTCCAATATCTGTAGGAAGGAAAGATGAAAAGTTCCCCAACATAAGGTAAGGAATGGGAACAAGGTGAAAAACCTGAGAATGTTGCAGAGCAATATGTTATAAAATGCAACTTATTTAGTGATGTTATGAATGTCATTTCCACTTACTCAACCATATAGGAGGTTGGAACTGCAAAATTAACAGCTGATTCTATACTGGTTATTCTAAGAAGCCAGGTGAATCTTACCTCAAAATTGCTGAGCAGAGAGAGGCTGGGGACAAGAGAGATATAGGAGCAAAATAAAGCTAATTCAAGATAAAACTGGGAGACTAAATTTCTAAAACACATAATAAAAATAAATAAATAAAAAATAAAAATAATGAAAGTTAAGTTTAATACAAATAGAGGCTATGCAGCATTATTCACAATAGCTAAGATATAGGAACAACCTAAGTCTCTGTTAATGGATGAGTGGGTATATGCATATATAAATATGTATGTATACACACACACACACACACACACACACACACACACTGGAATATTACTCACCTGTGAGAAAGAAGGAAGTCCTGCTAGTAGTGACAACATGGATGGAACTTGTGGGCATTAGGCTAAGTGAGATAAGCCAGACAGAAAAAGTCAAATATTTCATGGTTATCACTTTTATGTGGCATCTGAAAAAACAAAAAAGTCAAAATCATAGAAAGAGTAGAAAAGTGCTGTAAGATGAATCAGTTTTGAGGATCTAATGTAAAACATTGTGACTATAGTTAATAACGCTGTTATTGTATAATTGAGATCTACTAAGGAAGTAGAACCCAAATATTCTCACCAAAACAAACAAATGACCCCCCAAAACCCTGATAAAATCACCAAGTAGAAAACATATTTATACCATACAAAATAAAAATGGAAGAATAATCTTCAAATTATACTAAAGAATAAGTAAACTTAAGATGTTTAGAGAAAGGAATGATCACTGAATAGTCACTAAATTAAAACAAAAACTCTCAAGACTTGGCATCAACTCTACACTTGAAAGAATTGGTTAACGGAGACAAGGTATTGTGGAATTCACCAAGAATATAGGCCAAGAAATATACAAAGATCGAAATACACAAGATGTTAGTTATAAGATAAAGAAGTAGAAATTAAATGGGGTGCCTGGTGGCTCAGTCAGTGAAGTGTCTGCCTTCGGCTCAGGTCATGATCCCAGGGTCCTGGATCAAGCCCCACAACTGGCTCCTTGTTCAGCGGGGAGTCTGCTTCTCCTTCTGCCCCTCACCCCACTTGTGCTCTCTCTCTCTCCGTCTCTCTCTCAAATAAAAAAATAAATGAAATGTTTAAAAAAAGGGAATAGAAATTAAGAGACTTCAAATTATCACTCAAAGAAGCTTGACAGAGATATAAGGAATGCCAGGGGAAAGTGAATAAAGGTATAAAGCTAGAACATTTTTCAGAATTAAAGATATGATATCTCATGCTAAAAAATGTAAACAAAAGTTCTGAAAAAGAATAAATAAAAAAACTCTACACCTCAAAATTCCTTAGAAAAAGTAGCAAAATATCAATGATAAAGATAAAAGCTTTTGTGCAATGAAAAAGAAAAAGAGAACAGATTACCTGCAAAAGAACAAAAACTATAAGAACAACTATCTTGTAATCACAATGGAAATCTAAAAAGAGTGAAAAAGTGTAAAAATGCTGAGAACAAATAACCTCACATTTTTAATTCTACCCACAGAAATTCTAACCATGAATTCATAAGTAAGATGACTCACATAGATTTAAGCCTAAATTCATGGTTTTTTGCTCCATATATTTCAAATAAAAAATTTACTTTACTGTAGAACCAAAAAGGAAGGTCCTTCAAGTAGATAAGAGAAGTAATTATAAACCTCCTTTGCTTGAACAAACTCAACTTTATATCAGGTCCAAAAAAAAAAAATTCGGTATTATTTCAAGAAATGTGAGTCCATGGTCAAAAAGCATTAAATATAAAAGGAGACAGCAGCACTAGTAGAAGCCAGTAACAAAAATGATGGCAATACCAGATCTACAAATATTTTACATGTCAGCTAATTCAGACAGAGATTATAAAGTATAAATATTTGGCATGTTCAAAGATGTAAAATAAAGTAACAAAATAGAGCAAGAGAACTGTTAAGAGATAAACTGAGGCACATTAAAAATATCAAAATTTGTTTGAGCATGCATCAATTTGAATCAGGCAGCATCAAACTGAAAGTGGTTAGGAGCTGCTCCATAGATAGAAACTAAGGGAGAGGTTTCTATAGAGAAGATGTTGGCAAGGATGTGGAGAATGGGAACCCTCTTACACTGTTTGTGGGAATGCAGGCTGGTGCAGCCACTCTGGAAAACAGTGTGGAGGGTCCTCAAAAAGTTAAAAATAGAGTCACCCTATGACTTAACAATTGTACTACTAGGCAGACGCTTAATGACTGAGCCACCCAGGCACCCCTGGAGACAGAATTTAAGTCACAGAAGCAGTGACATAAATATTCATCTCCAGTCTACAGCATTTTCTGAAATACACATTCATGTAATCCAGACTTCTTATCGTGATCCCCAAATTCATTAATGATGTACTTATGAGTACCTCTCATGCCTGTCTATCCTTTGCCACTACACTGAAGAGTAATGAGGGCACCTGGGTGGCTCAGTCCATTGAGTGTCTCACTCTTGGTTTTGGCTCAAGTCATGATCTTAGGGTCATGGGATTGAGCCCCACATCTGGCTCTATACTCAGTGCGGAATCTCCTTGTCCCTCTCCCTCCGCCTCTGTTCCACTTCAACTACCCCTGCCCCCACTTGCATGCTCTTTCTCTCTCATATAAATAAATAAAATCTTTTAAAAAAGAGTAATTCAACTTTTTGGGAACTTGTTTCTGAATTAGAGTCTTTGTCGAGCTTATTTCTGACTTAGGATCTTTGATATTATAATTCTCCTCCAAGAATGTTCTTTATACAACTGTTCATTCATGTATGATTTAAGCAAATGTTTTTATAATGATTTCTTTATTCCAGATACTCTTCTAAAAGTTTTACATGTAGCCATGATTAAAAGAGAAAAAAGTCTTATCCTCAAGAAATTTATATTTTAGTTCCTCTAAAAGAGAATAAATAAATTAATATGTATACAGCATAGGATGATATGTATTTGGAGAAAAATAAATAGGATAAGCAAAATAGAACGGCCATTGGGTAGAGTGAAACATTGTTAATCATAAAACAGAAGGGTAATTCTGGCTGTGATAAAGAGACAGACATGAGAAAACTGATGATGTGATCCACTGAACAGCATTATAGGCAGAGGTAACAGTCAATGCAAGTCCCTGAGACAAGGATAGATTTGATTTATTCAAAGACCAGCAGTAAACTAGAATGTTTACAGCAGAGAGAACAATGGAGCAAGAATGAGCTGTAATTAAAAGTTTGTTTATTACCAAAAAGTAATGCCTATGGGAAGTCTTTGGAGAGTTTATGTTCAGAGAAGCTGTCATGGACTGAATTGTGTACCACTTTCCTTACCCCCACTCCCACAAATTTGTATGTTAAAGCTCTAACCTTCCTTATTTTGGTATTTTGAGATGGGGCCTTTTGGAGGTAATTAGAATCAGAGGAGGTCATGAGAGGCCCTCAAAATGGAATTAATGGAATTATGAGAAGGGAGGAAGATTATACTCTCTGCTATGTGAGAGCACAAAAGGTGGCTGTAAGCCAGAAAGAGGGCTCTCCCCAGGTACAGCATAGGCCTGCACCTTGATCTTGGACTCTTCAGAGCTGTGATAAATAAATGTCTGCTTTTAAGCCACATAGTCTATACCATATTGCTATAGCAGCCCAAGCAGACTAATACAAAGTGATATGCTATGATTTCTGTCTTAAAAGGAATATTCTGGCTGCCGAGCAGAGAAAAGCTGGACTGTAGGTTTTCACAATAATTCAAACAATGAATATTGGTGACTACGGTTGTATCATTAGTGAAGAAGGTGATGAAATATATTTGGATACTATTTCCTTTGAGATACCTTAAGAATGTGTACAGCAAAAAGTCCATGAGGCTCTTTATGTCTTTTTTCCACTGGAGACCTCGATGTGAGACAGGAATCCATCAAAATCATAGAGGAGAACATAGGCAGCAACCTCTTTGACATTGGCCACAGCAACTCTTTTCATGACACATCTCCAAAGGCAAGAGGAACAAAAGAAAAAATGAACTTGTGGGATTTCATCAAGATAAAAAGCTTCTGCACAGCCAAGGAAACAGTCAAGAAAACTAAGAGACAAACCATGGAATGGGAGAAGATATTTGCAAATGATACTACAGATAAAAGACTGGTATCCAAGATCTACAAACAACTTCTCAAACTCAATACACGTGAAACAAATAATCAAATCAAAAAATGGGCAGAAGATATGAACAGACACTTTTCCAATGAAGACATACAAATGGCTAGCAGACACATGAAGAAATGTTCAAAATCATTAGCCATCAGGGAAATTCAAATCAAAACCACATTGAGATACCACCTTACACCAGTTAGAATGTCAAAAATTGACAAGGCAGGAAACAGCAATTGCTGGAGAGGATATAGAGAAAGGGGATCCCTCCTACATTGTTGGTGGGAATGCAAGTTGGTACAGCCACATTGGAAAACAGTGTGGAGGTCCCTTAAAAAGTTAAAAATTGAGCTACCCTATGATCCAGCCATTGCACTACTGGGTATTTACCCCAAAGATACAGATGTAGTGAAGAGAAGGGCCATATGTACCCCAATGTTCATAGCAGCATTGTCCACAATAGCTAAATTGTGGAAGGAGCCGAGATGCCCTTCAACAGATGACTGGATTAAGAAGATGTGGTCCATATATACAATGGAATATTACTCAGCCATCAAAAAGAATGATTTCTCAACATTTGCTGCAACATGGACGGGACTGGAGGAGATAATGCTAAGCGAAATAAGTCAAGCAGAGAAAAACAATTATCATATGGTTTCACTCATTTATGGAACATAAGAAGTAGGAAGATTGGTAGGAGAAGAAAGGGGAGTAAACAGAAGGGGGAATGATCCATCAGAGACTATGGACTCTGGGAAACAAACTGAGGGCTTTGGGGGTTAGGGGAATGGGATAGGCTGGTGATGGGTATTAAGGAGGGCACGTATTGCATGGTGCACTGGGTGTTATACGCAAGTAATGAATCATGGAACTTTACATCAAAAACTAGGGATGTACTGTATGGTGACTAATGTAATATAGTAAAAAAATATTATATTAAAAAAACACAAAAAGTCCATGAGGCTGATAAAGAGCCGGGAGACATAAACTGAAAAATTCCCAGAGCTTTCACAAGGTGATATCTTAGATGTTCAAGTTATGAAAGGCCAGAGCAGGGAGTATTGATTTATCACTCAAGGCATTCCATAAATCCCAAAAATGTCACTTGAATAGTACGGATAAACTATCACTAATATAGACTACTTCATACTAACTCGAACAAAGCTTAAAAGATCAAACTGACCTGAAAGACACTTGACTTCCTGGCCCTAAAACACCAAAAGTCTTTAAGAAAAGAAACAAAATACAAACTCACAATAATTTAAAAAGGACAATGTATAATATTCCATCAAATACTAAGCACTGGGAAGGAAGAAAATCTAACATATAGGATGAAAAAACAGTCATAGAAACAAATAAGAAATCACAGAAAGGGTAGATTTAGCAGAAGAACTTTCCAACATCTGTTATGAATGTGCTTATTACTTAAAGATTCAGAGAAAAACAAGGAAATAAAAAAGAAATGAATGATATAATAATAAACAAAAGGGTACTTCTAGAGATTAAACATATAATATCTAAGTTGAAGTAAATTAGGTAGGTCTTGACAATATAATAGATACATAAAATGTAAGAAGAGTGAATGAAAAGAGATAGTAATAGAAACAAGCCAATATAAATAATATTTTAAATAAGTATAAATAATTGAAATTATCCTAAGTACATTATCTTAAAACGAAGGTATTAAATTATAATGCATTAACCAAAAGATATCTTGGAAACAACTAAATATCTGGGAATTTAATAAAATGCTTCTATAGAATGCATGAATCAAAAAAGAAATCACAAAATTAGAAAATATTTTGAATGAAATTTAAATGAAACTTAAAACAATCACATTTTGTGTGATGCAGCTAAAAATAGTGCCTATAGGGAAAATTGAGTTGAGTGCTTAAATTACAAAATCAATGGTCTTAGTTTCCACTTCAGAATTGTTAAAAGAAAGCCAAAGACCCGAATGACATCACAGAAGTCAAGGCCCCAAGTCAGCAAACCAAGACTTAATACCTAACCTAACTTCAGTTACAAGCCCCCTGAAATGTAACCTTTAACTAGTGAACATAGGAATTTCCTGGTCTCACTAAGCAATTTACTGATAGACCCCCTGCTATTCCACTTGGGAAGGCAATCTTGCCCAAAACAATGGATTCTTTGCTAATAATTTCCTTTTTCCACTCTCGTTCTACCTTTAAGAAGTGCCATTTTGTAGCCGTTTGGAGCTCCCCTCTACTTGCTAGACAGAATGCTGCCTGATTCATGAATAGATTAATAAAGACAATGAGATCTTTAAAATTTCTTTGGTTAAATTTTTGTTATTTAACAAAAGCTATCTAAAGAATAACAAATTAAAGTGGGCAGAGAATAATAATAAAAATAAGGCCAGAATTTATTAAAAATGAAAATAAACAAAAAATAGAAAAACACAATGATACCTATTTTTTTTCTGTAAGAAAACTTGTAACTAAACTGTACAAATTGCCAATATCAGGAATTAAGGAAAAGATATAAAGATGCCACATAGATTAAATGATTATGAAGAGAACATTATAATTTTAAGCAATAAGAACACATTTCAGATTATTTCTTAAATTCAAAATTTATATTCCTTATAAATATAGGTGTAAAAATTTGTAACCAAAATTTGGCAACTTGAATCTAGTTATGTATTAAAAAGATAACATACCATGACCAAAGAAGGTTTATTATACAAATGTAAGTCCGGTTAACAAGTCAAGAATTATGAATGTGTTTTGCTATGTTCACAGAATAAAAGAAAAAATGCTAATTATGTCAATGGAGCATAGTAATCATTTGGCAAAATTCAACACCTGTTCATGGTAAAAACCCACAGGAAAATAAAAAATAGAATGGAACTTCCTCAATCTAATAAAGGACATACATAAAAAGTCTACAACAAATGTGATACCAGTGAAAATGGAATATTGTCCCACTAAGATGGGGGCAAGACAAAGAATGTGGCACTCCGTAATTCTGTTTAACAACTGTTCTGGAGGGCATAGCCATTGTAAAGGGGCACTAAGTGAAAGAAAAGACATGCAGATTGAAGGAAAAAAGCAAATGTGTCTTATTTCTAGAGAAAATGAATGAGTTCAACAAAATCCTGGGATGCAAGATTATTATGCAGAAATCAGTTGTATTTCTAAATTAGAGCTACAAAAATTCAGAACACCTATTTGAAAAATACTGTTTATAATAGAATTCTAAAACATGAGATATTTGAATGTAATGAAACAACTGCAAAAATGTTAATCTAAAAACTACAGAACATTACAAAGAAATTCAAACTTACATATAAAATAAGAGATACAACATGGTCATGAATTAACAATTCATTATTGATAAGATACAAATTCTCTGCAAATTGGCCTATATTCTATGTAAATCCAATAAAAATAAAAATACTAAAAGTGCTTTTGTAGAAATGAGCAAGCTTAGCGTGAAATTTTTGTGAATATGCAGGATATAGAATACTGAAAAAAATTTTGAAAGAGTAAAAACATGTTGGAGGACTTAACACTACATGATTTCAAGACTTACTATAAAGTTAAAACAATTGAAACAGTTTGATTACAAGGGTAAATTCACTGTTCAGTGGAAAGCAACAGAAAAACCAATATTGATACTCACATGTATGGCCAAAAAATATTTGATAAAGGTGCCAGGGTAATTCGAAAGGGCGTAGCATTTGTTTTTAATAGCTTGTGCTGCAACAACTGTTTATTTGAGGGAAAAAAAATCTGTGACATTTACTTCTCACTGTATACAAAAAATAACTTTAAAAGGACCATACACTGTATACAAAAATTAACTTTACAAAAACCATATACTGAAGTTCAAGTAAAAATTATGCAAACCATGAGTTTACCTTTCTACCAGCATCTCACAGTGAATGTCAGAGGAAATCTTCTTCTAGCAGAGAGAAGGGAAAAATAACCATTCTGAAATAAGCCCAGGGCTTTTTGTTCTCCTTAACAAGGCTTTCTCTTAAGAGAAAATATTTTACTGGACCCTAACTGAGCTACCCAACTGCATCCCATTGTAGCCTTCTAAGTGAGGGAAGGAAAACAAACACAGAGTTATTAAAAGACTGAGACATAATTATAGGACTATAGAAAGCTTCCCCAATACCAACCTTCACATTTTATCACCACATGTAGGCCTCCAATACAATAACAAAGAAATACAACTGAAAGTATGGCACATTACAGATATTATTTAAGAATACTCTAGGGAGGGGCGCTTGGGTGGCGCAGTCGTTAAGCGTCTGCCTATGGCTCAGGGTGTGATCCCAGCGTTCTGGGTTCGAGCCCCACATCAGGCTCTTCCACTGGTAGCCTGCTTCTTCCTCTCCCACTCCCCCTGCTTGTGTTCCCTCTCTCGCTGGCTGTCTCTCTGTCAAATAAATAAATAAAATCTTTCAAAAAAAAAAAAGAATACTCTAGGGAAACCCAAAGAAAATAAAGAAAGAAAAACAAAAGTTAATTTTAGCTTCTGATACCTACAGTCACAGAAAAAATTAAACACAGCTTAATTCTTAGATAAACATAAAAACTCACACTAAAGTCCTATTTATTTCAGTTACTTTTTACTCAGAACATCATGTATGGCTTTTAACAGAAAGTTATAAGACATACTAAAGGAGAAAATAAAAACTCACACACAAATTGAAGTGACAGAGCAAGACTCAGATCTAGATTTATATATGACAGGGGAGTTAGAATTATCAGACTTGGAATTTAAAATAAGTGTGATTGATGTGCTAAAAGCTCTAATGAAAGAGTGGACAAAATGCAAGAACAGATGGGTAATGACAACTTTAAGAACCAATAGAAAATCCTAGAAATAAAAAAATCTTTTTTTTGAAATGAGGAATGCCTTAGACAGGCCCATCAATTCACTGGACACAACTAAAGAAATTGGTAAGATTGAAGGAATATTAATAGAAACTCCCAAAACTGAAATGTGAAAGAAAGAAAGAAAGAAAGAAAGAAAGAAAGAAAGAAAGAAAGAAAGAAAGAAAGAAAAAGAAAAGATTATTTGAGAACTTTGAGATAATTGATAAATGAGTTTCATGCATAATTAGAATACCAAAAGATGAGAAAAATCTACCGAAGAAATATTTGAGGCAATAACAGAATTTTACAAATTTAATGATTGAAACTAAGCCGTGGATCCAGAATCTGAGAGAACACCAAGCAAGAAATATATAAGTAAGAAAAATCTACACCTAGGCATAATAAGTTAAAACTGCAGAAAACTTAAAAATTTTGAAAGATCAGTCTTCAGAAAATATGCAAACAAGAAGAGAATAGAATGCAATATTAAATGTGTTGAACTAAAAACACCCAGCCACCTGGAAATACTGTATTCAGTAAAATTATTCTTCAAAGGAAGAATAAATAAAAACTTTCTTGAACAAACATTGAGAGAATTTGTCACTAGTATACCTGCTTTGCCCCAAATGTTAAAAGAAGTTTTTCAGAAAGAAAAAAAAAAGATATATGTCAGAAACTTGGATCTGCATTAAAAAAAAGAAAGAGCAGTGGAGAAAGAATATGAAAAAATATAATGAGATCTTTTATTTTTTCTTACTCTTCATTCATTGCACAGATAACAGTTTCTTCAAAATAACAACAGCAAAAATATGCATAGTGATTATAGTCATATATATGTAAGTGAATAAGTGAATAAATATATATAAGTGGATAAGTGAAATGAATGACCACAATGTCATAAGGGATTTGTGGTTTTGGGTTGAAAAATATTTTGAACATGTACAAAAAATAAAGATCACCAGATCTTTAATTAAGTTTTAAGTTATTGGTCATTCTTAGAGGTAAAAATATATATCTTAACACCAGACAGTATTTTGAACATGCACAAAAAACAAAGATCACCAGAAATTTAATATGTAGGATATTACAAAATACAATGTAATTATGTATTTCTTCCCTTTTTTAAAAACTGATTAAAAAACAATTGCATGATGCAATGTATATATAATTATATTGTTGGGTTTTATAATACATATAAAAGAAATATATTTGACAAAGTAGCACAAAGTAGTTGGTTTGGAACAAAGCTGTATTTAAGTAAAGCAATGACTACAAAGAGTAACTTGAAGCCATAGAAACAAACAAGCAAAAAATGGTAAACAGGGACATAACATAACAAACCTATATTTGATAAAAATATGTAGCAAATAGTATTTGATATTCTTTCTTCTCTCAGCTTTTCAACAATACAAGTATATACAGTGCTAATATAAAGCAATAGTTATGCAATGTATTTTATAATAACCTGTAAAACATAATATATATTACAATAACAGGAAGAAAAATAAGGGCAAGCAATGCAGTTATATAGGAATAAAGTCTCTGTCGCTCAAATTAGGTTAATATAAATCTGAAGTAAATTTTGATAGGTTAAGATATATATTTTAACCTCTAAGAATAACCAATGATTTAAAACATAAAGATCAATATATGAAGTAAAATATTACATTCAGAAATAACCACTAAGTTAAAGAAAAGAAAGAGTGGAACAGAGGGGAAAAAAGTTACATATAGAAAACAAATAAACAGAAATCAAAATAGCACATGTGTATCCAACTATTTCAATAATACCATTAAATGTGAATAGTTAACCCAGTCAAAAACTGGCAAATGAAAAATAGAGAAAGAGTTAAGATGGTGGCAAAATAGGGGTACCCTCATCTTGCCTCATCCCTTGAACACAGCCAGATAAATATCAAATCATTTTGAACACCCAAGAAATCTACCTAAGAATGGGGAGAACAAAACTGCATGACTAGAGTTAGTAAAACAGCCACATCATAGAAGATAGAAGCAGCAGAGAGTTGATTTGGGGGAAAAAAGAACTGTAGGTGATGCAAAAGACAGGGAGCCCTGATTAGAGAGGAGTAAGAAAGAAAGAGACAGAGAAAGAGTGAAAGTGCATGCAGGGGAATGCACAAGAAAAACCTCCCCCAAATCATTGACTGGGAAAAAGAGAGGAAATGACTACTGTAAGTTTTTATAAGCAGTGGAGTGAAAAGTCTGAAGCTTTGGAGGTCTGCACCATTGCCAGGGTCCTGGCTGGGAGGACTTAGTGGTGCTCCAGCGCAGAAGGAAGGTGGAGACCTGGGAGCAGGCAGTGTGGTCTGAGGATCCCCTGGGTTACCAGGGGAAAACCTTTCCCCTCCAAGTGCATTTGGGAGTGGTGGCATGGCCTCTGGGGACAAAAGACCTGGCAGGAACCATTGAGCTGCCCTGTTCACTAGCAGAGGAACAGAGACACCAGGTGAGGGCAGCAAACCTTGATGCAGGGTTTTGGCTATGCTTTACCATAAACTCTGAACCACTGCACAGTTGCACCACCAATTTCTGGGACAAACCAGCAAATGGCAAACGTGCAGCCAGATCCTCCCCCAGAGGATTAGCATGGATCCACACCACACGATTCTCTAAAATTTAGTTTTTAATTCCACCTGTGTGCCTGAGATAAAACACAGGAGTGCTGTGCTGCCTGGCAGGTGGACAGCTTGGATGCACACAGGGTGAAGGCAGGGATTTGGTGGAAGCTGAGGACACAAGTGTGGTGATTGTTTGCTATTCCATGAAGGCTACCTGAAGAGTGGTGGCTGCAAACTTCCCAACCTTGGAATGAGAGAGTGGGGCATTGCAATTCCCTGGCATCTGTGCACCCCCCTCCCCCATCAACACTGATCCACCTCAGTGAACAACACAGTATCAGCCAGTGGAGCCTGGAGCAGCTTACACCAAACCTTGCGCCTCTGTGCCCTGAAGGTGAATCTCTACCTGGGCAAGTCTGCTTGAGAATCAGTGCAGCTCACCTCACCCCCCAGAACACCAACACGATTCCCTCACACACACCAAATCTCCTCCTTATAGAGTGCTATGAAGCTTCATCTCTAGGGGAGATAGGATCTACCTTCCTTAATAGCCATTACTTCCAGGAGAAAGAATACAAGAGGTTTTCCTACTCCCCCCCAAAAAAAAGTGACCCAGAAAAAATGACAAGATGGAAGAATTTACCCTTAAAGAAAGAACAGGAAGAAGTCACAGCTAGAGAGTTAATCAATACAGATATGAGTAAGATGTCTGAATCAGAATTTAAAACAATAATCATAAGACTATCTGGGCTTGAGAAAAGAAGAGAAGACACATAGAGAATCCCTACTGCAGAGATTAAAGAACTAAAAACTAGTCAGGCTGAAATAAAACAATGCTATCAGATGCAAAACGGACTGGATGCAATGATAATGAGTATGGACAAGGTAGAGGAATGAATCAGTAATATAGAAGATTTTTTAAATCTTCTTCCATATTTTTATATGGAAATTAATGAAGCCGAAAAGAAGAGGGAAAGAAAAATATTGGATTACAAATGTAGACTTAGGGAACTCAGAGACTCCTTAAAGTGTAATAACATTTGTATCATAGGAGTCTCAGAAGAAGAAGAGAAAGAAAAAAGAGCACAATGTTTATTTGAGCAGATCATAGCTGAAAGCATCCTTAATCTAGGGAAATAAGCATTAAAATTCAAAAAGCACAGAGAGCTCTCATTAAATTAAACAAAAACCAGCCATCACCAAGACATATCATAGTTGAATTCACAAAATACAAAGACAAGGAAAAAATTCTGAAAGCAGCAAGGGATAAACGTCCTTAACCTACAAGGGAAGACAGATCAAGTATGCAGCAGGTCTATCCATGGAAACTTAGCAGGTCAGCAAAAAGTGGCATGATGTATTTAATGTGCTGAATGGGACAAATATCAAACCAAGGATACTTATCCAGCAAGGCTATCATTCAGAATAGGAGAAATAAAGAGTTTCCTAGACAAACAAAAACTCAAGGAGTTTGTGACCACTAAACCAGTCATGTTTGAAATATTAAAGGGGAATCTTTGAAAAGACCAAAAGCAACTAAGACAAGAAAGGAATAGAGAACTTCACCAAAAACACTAAGGTTACAGGTAACACAATGGCACTAAATTCATACCTGTCAATAATCACTCCAAGTGTAAATGCACTAAATGCTCCAATCAAAAGACATAGGATATCAGAATGAATAAAAAAGAACAATCTCTCTGCTTCCTACAAGAGACTCAGGCTCATTTTAGACCCAAAGACGTTTGCAGATTGAAAAAGAGGGGATGGAGAACCATCTGTCATATTAATGTATGCCAAAAGAAAGTAAGAATAGCCATATTTATATCAAACTAGATTTAAATCAAAGACTGTAACAAGAGATGAAGAAGGGCACTACATCATTATTAAGGGATCTATCCATCAAGAAGATCTGAAAATTGTAAGTATTTATGCCTCCAACTTGGGAGCACCCAAATATATAAATCAACTAATAACAAACATAAAGAAACTCATTGATAACAATACAATAATAAGAGGGGTCTTTAACACCCCACTTATGGCAATGGACAGATCATCTAAGCAGAAAATCAATAAGGAAACAATGGCTTTGAATGGACCAGATGGACTTAAGAGATACACTCAGAACATTTCATACTAAAACAGCAGAGTATACATTCTTTTCAGGTGAACATGGGACGTTCTGCAGAACAGATCACAAACCAACACTCAATAAAAAGTTGGAGATCATACCATGCATATTTTCAGACCACAATGCTATGAAACTTGAAGTCAGCCACAAGGAAAAATTTGGAAAAAACACAATTACATGGAAATTAAAGAACATCCTACTAAAGAATGAATGGGTTAAAACCAGGAAATTAAAGAAGAAATAAAAAAAAATACATGGAAGCAAATGAAAACAAAAGTATGTCAGTCCAAAACCTTTGGGATACAGCAAAGGTGGTCCTAAGAGGAAAGCATATAGCAATATAAGCCAACCTCAAGAGCAAGGAAAGCCTCAAATACAAAACCTAACCTTATACTTGAAGGAGCTAGAAAAGAAACAGCAAATAAAGCTGTAGAAGAAGGGAGATAATAAAGTTTAGAGCAGAAATAAAAAATGTGGTAACAAAAATACAGTAAGAACAGATCAATGAAACCAAGAGCTGGTTCTTAGAAAGAGAAACTCCTAGCCAGACTTACCAAAAAGAAACGAGAAAGAACCCAAATAAATAAAATCATGAATGAAAGAGGAGAGATAACAACGAACACTGAAGAAATACAAATAATTATGAGAATATTATGCAAAATTATATGTCAACAAACTGGGCAATCTGGAAGAAATGAAGAAATTCCTAGAAACATACAAATTACCAAAACTGAAACAGGAAACAAAATAAAATTTAAACAGAACCCTAACCAGTAAAGAAATTAGATCAGTAATAAAAAATCTCCCAACAAACAAAAGTCCAGGGCCAGAAGGCTACCCAGGGTAATTCTACCAGATATTTAAAGAAGAGTTAATACCTATGCTTCTCAATCTGTTCTAAAAAAAAGAAAGAAAGAAGAAATGGAAGGAAAACTTCCAAACTCATTCCACAAGGCCAAGCATTACCTTGAATCCAAAACCAGATGAAGGACCTCACTACAAAAGAGAATTACAGGCTGATATCCCTAATGAACATGGATGCACAATTCTCAACATGATACCAGGAAATCAAATCCAACAGTACATAAAAAGAATTATTTACCACAATGAAGTGGGATTTATTCCTGGGCTGCGTGTGTGGTTCAATATTCACATATCAATCAACATGATACACTACATTAATAAAAGAAAGGGTAAGAACCATACGATCCTCTCCATAGATGTAGAAAAAGCATTTGACAAAATACAGCCCATATTCTTGATAAAAACTCTCAATGAAGTAGGTATAGATGGAACATAACTCAACATCATAAAACCATATACAAAAGAGCCACAACTAATGTCATCCTCAATGGGAAAAAATGGTTTTTCCTTTAAGGTAAGGAGCAAGAAAGGGATATCCACTCTCACCATTATTATTTAACATAGTACTGGAAGTCTTAGCCTCAACCATCAGACAACAAAAAGAAAGAAAATCATCCAAATCAGTAAGGAAGAAGTCAAACTTTTATTATTTGCAGATGACATGAGACTCTATGTAGAAAGTGTGAAATACTCCACCAAAAAAATCTCTAGAATTAACACATGAATTCAGCAAAGCCACGGGATATAAAATCAACGTACAGAAATCTGTTGCATTTCTATACACAAATAATGAGGACGCAGAAAGAGAAATCAAAGAATCGATCCCATTTACAATTCCATGAAAAACTGTAAGATACCTAGGGATAAACCTCACCAAAGAGGTAAGAGGTTTGTACTCTGAAAACTATAGAATACCTACAAAAGAAATTGAGACATTAAAAAAATGGGAAAAAAATTCCATCCTTATGGATTGGAAGAATGAAGATTTTTAAAATGCCTATACCACTCAAAGCAGTCTACACATTTAATGCAGTTCCTATCAAAATACCACCAGCACTTTTCACAGAGCTATAACAAACAATCCTAAAATTTGTATGGAACCACAAAAGACCCTAAATAGCCAAATCAATCCTGAAAAAAAAAAAAGCAAACTGGAGGCATCACAGTTCTGGAATTCAAGCTGTATTACAAAGGTATAATCATCAAGACGGTGTGGTACTAGCACAGAAACAGACACATAGATCAGTGGAATAGAATAGAAAACACAGAAATGGACCAACTAGTCTTCAACAGAACAGGAGAGAATATCTAATGGAAAAAAAGACAATCTCTTCAACAAATGGTGTTGAGAAAACTGGACAACAATATGCATAAGAATGAAATCGGACAACTTCTTTACACCTTACACAAAAATAAATTCAAATTGGATGAAAGACCTAAATGTAAGATAGGAAACCATCAAAATCATAGAGGCAACAACCTCTTTGACCTCGGCCATAGCAACTTCTTACTAGACAAGTCTCCTGAGGCAAGGGAAATAAAAGAAAAAATGAACTATCTAATAAAGGGTTAGTATCTAAAATCTATAAAGAACTTATTAAGCTCAACACACATGCACAAAATAATCCAGTTAAGAAATGGCAGAAGAAATGAATATATATTTTTCCAAAGAAAACATCCAGATGGCTAACAAACACATCAAAAATGCTCAACATCACTCATCATCAGGGAAATACAAGTCATAACCACAATGTGATACCACCTCACACCTGTCAGAATGACTAAAATTAACAACACAGGAAACAACGGACATTGGTGAAGAGGCAGAGAAAGGGGAACCCTTTCACACTGTTGGTGAGAATGCAAACTGGTGCTGCCATTCCAGAAAACAGCTTGGAGGGTCCTCAGAAAGTTAAAAATAAAAGAATCCTATGACCCAGCATTTGCACTACTATGTACTTACCCAAAGGATACAGAAATACATGCACCTTAATGTTACAGAAGCATTATCAACAACAAACTATGGAAAGAGGCCTAGTGATGAATGGATAAAGTGATGCACACATACACACACACACACACACACACACACACACACACAGGAATATTTTTTTTTAAAGATTTTTTATTTATTTATTTGACAGAGATAGAGACAGCCAGCGAGAGAGGGAACACAAGCAGGGGGAGTGGGAGAGGAAGAAGCAGGCTCATAGCAGAGGAGCCTGATGTGGGTCTCGATCCCGTAACGCCGGGATCACGCCCTGAGCCGAAGGCAGGCGCTTAACCGCTGTGCCACCCAGGCGCCCCCACACACAGGAATATTACTCAGCCATCAAAAATAATGAAATCTTGCCATTTACAATGATGTGGATGTAACTATAGTGTATTATTCTTAGCAAAATAAGTCAGAGAAGGACAAATACCATATTATTTCACTCGTATGTGGAATTTGGGTAACAAAAGAGATGAACATACGGGAAACAGGGGAAAAAAGAGAGAGAGAGAGAGAGAAGCAAGCCATAAGAGACTCATAACAATAAAGAACAAACTGAGGGTTGATGGAGGGAGCTGGGTGGAAGAAAAAAAGCAGAAACAAAACAAAACTAGATTGGGTCCAAAATACAGAAGTGACTGCAGGATCAAAATGGATATTTACCTCTATGCCCATAAAAACAACATTGTGTCAACCAGTAAAATGCTGCTCAACTCAGTTATCTTACCAATAGTTTCTATTGCAAGGGCAAATGAATAATTTATTCTTAATAAAACTCAGCAGTATAAAAACAGAAAAATGTATGTTCCATAGGAGACAAACTTTATATTAAAGATTTATAAATAGATTGAAAGTGAAAGAATGGAAAAAAATATACCATGCAAACAATAAACATCACAAAGCTGAAGTGGATTTATGGTATCGGCAAAAATGGAAACAAACAAATAGAAATAAGAGATATTTTCATAAAGACAAAAGTCAATGAGAAGATATAACAGTTAAAAACATGCACCAAGAATAGAGCTCTGAAATACATAATGCAAAACTGATAGAACTGAGGGGAGAATAGATGTTATTACCTGGAATTTCTAATACTCCCCTTTAATTATAAAAGAATTCAGCAGAAGATTCATGGGAAAAAAACTTTATTAGCCTTATTTCTGTGGTGACTAATGAACATCTGTACATGGGCCCAACAAATCTCTGCAGAATACACACTCATTTCAAGTGCACATAAAATATTCTCCAGTTAAACCACATTCTACTTCATAAAGGAAATCTAAATAGATTTAATATTGAAATCATACATATTATGTCTTCTGAGAGAATGGGATTAAATTTTTAAAAATATGGAAAATTAACAACTGTCAATAGAAAAATTGTTAATAACCAATGAGTTAAAGAAAAATCACAAGATGAAATAAAAGTACTTTGAAATGAATTTTTTTAAAAATCAACATTTATGAGATATGACTTAAAGAATGTTCACAGGAAAAATACGTCTATTATCTATATTAAAAAAGCAGAGATTTCTCAAATCACTAGAGTAATTTCTCCATTGCCATGGCCTTGGTTCTTTTATCCAAGATCATATGATTATGTTGATGTGGATCTATTTCTGGGCTCTTTGTTCTGTTCCATTAATTCATTTCCGTATGCTTTTGCCAATACCACACTGTGTAGATTACTGTAGCTTTGTAGTAAATCTTGAAGTTGACTACTGTAAGTCCCCCTGACTATTCTCCTTCAATATGGTGTTGGCTATTCTGGGTCCTAAAACTGCTAAAACTGTCACTTAATACACATTGGTAAAGATTATTTTTGACTCTACACAATTATACTTGAGGAAAATAGCCCTTAGAAAGTATGCTTTATTTTAAGTTCAAGATAAAATAATACAATAAAATGAGTATTATAATAACAGTTGTGAATTAATTTAAGTCATTAATTATACCTTGGGAAGCTGGAAAATTTTAAATACAGAACATTTAAAAAAGCAGTAGGACTCATACAACTTTAATGAACTTTGTAATATTCTAAACAAATTTTGTGATTCATTCCCAAATATTATTCTTACATTTATTTTTACTTATTTACACATGGAATTAAAATTAAACACACACACACACACATATATATGTACAGGTATATGCAACAGTTTTTAAGAGTGTATAAATAGACTTTCATGAAAAATAACATGTGTTCCAAAAAGTTTGTTCAAGGAAATTGGCACATAGAAGTAAACGATTGTGTCTCTCATAATTTCTTGGCAGCCATGGAATTTTACCAACAAATGCAGTATAGGTAAAATATAACACAGGAGAGAGAATAACAATTTTAAAATTCAGCGCTGTACTCATTGTTCCCACTGCATACGCCTTATTGTCTAAAGGAAATAAGCTGTAATTATTGATTTCCTTATCTGATCCTTTAATAATTGGACATTCACGTGGCTCCTAGAAGTTAATTTTTCTTACACTGAGGGCACTTGGGATAAGGGTTTCTGGGCACCAACCTGAAAAACAACCATTGTTTGCTATCTCAAATAAGTCACTCCTATGAGTATGGGAAGGCATTTTTCCTGGGGAGGGAGATACTTATGGATTTATTGTGGGTATGCAAAGGATCTGCAGAAGCATTTTATAGGGTTTTCAGGCGTGAAATGTTAACACAATAGAGGCAATACCCAGGGATCAGCAGCTTTCTGGGCTGTTGACTATTTACCCATCTGCAGCTTAAGTTTTTTATCTACGAGATAAAGACTATGATCTCATCATCTCTTGTGTAAATTTTTAAATTGAGGTGTAATTGACATATACCTTATATTATTTTCAGGTATACACCATAATAATTCTATATTTGTTAACTACTAATTGATCACCACAATAAGTCTAGTTACCATCTGTCAGTACAAATAGTGAAAAAAAATTTTTCTTGTGATGAAATCTTTTAAGATTTATTCTCTAAACAACTTTCAAATATACCATACAGTATTATTAACTACAGTATCTATGCCATACATTATATCCCCAGACACCAAACATATGTAAGAGCTTCCCTCTGAGAGGTGCTGACATTGTGGAGTATGGCAGAGAGATTACACAATGCCAGTGCCCAATGTACAGCTTTACCAAGGCAGAAGGAATGCACAGGGATGGTTCTTACCAACTTCTGTGAAGCAAAGGGAGAGCTCAAGGATGGCATGCATTTGCTGGCTTTAGTGAGGTGGAAGGAGAGCTCAGGGGTGGCACCTGCCTAGTTCTAGTATAGTTAGAACACAAAAATGGCACCTATCAGTGCCTCCATTCCTGGGAAGTATCTTAAGAGGCCCCTACCATTTATGTAAATGCTTTATGATTAACAAATGAATCTCCTTCACACTGTAGTCTGGGTGATTTTCAAACTACTGCTTCTGCCCTGGGGCCAGGGATGAGTGAATCTCCATGTGAGTTCTTTAAGGGCAGTTGTTTTTTGGATTGCTACAGTCCTTTGGGTCTTATGGGTGCAAGCCCCATTTGTTTTCAAAACCAGATATTTGGGGAGCTCATTTCTCAGGCGCAGATCTTAAGAATCAGGGTACCTGATATATGACATGAACTCTTTGCTGCTCAGGGAGAAGCTTTAGATTAGTGAGATTCCTCTTAATCATGGGTCACATCTTGGCGTGGAGTTATTGGTGAGGCTCCATCTCAGCCTCTCTTACCCACCTTAACGTGGCCCTACTCTCCTTTGATGTAAAGAAGCTGTTCAGCTGTTTTCTTGTATTTTTCAGAGGGAATTATTTTACATGTAGTTGTATATTGGGGTGTTCATGGGAAGGGGTCAGTTCGAGACCATCTTACATTGCCATCTTGGACCATCCTCTCTGGTTTGTTCTTTCTCTCTGTACTTCTAAGACCTAGTGTTCTGCTTTTCTGTACAAGAAGAATCAAGCCTAGAGGTCAAAAAATTCCTTCTTTAAAACCATTAATTTGAACAAAACCATTTTCTCAAACTGAACCTGGGAGAATAGAGTTCACATATCAGATACACTTTCCACAGGTTAAAACAGGGTATTTTCTTGTAAACAAGATTTCTTCTACACTCTTAGGTTCTGTGGCTAGCCTAAGAAATAAACTGAAATAAGACAAATTAACAGGGAAAAAAACATACAAATTTATTTATGGTTTTTATGTGTACACGGGAGTTTTCAAAAGGAAAATGAAGACCAAAAAATGCTGTTAGATCCAAATGTTTATTACCTTTTTAAAAAATAATGAAAAATTTAGGGGATGTGATTTGTCAAAGTGACTTGGGCTGGGGGGAGTTAATTGAGGGACAGTAACTGGGAAATACATGGAGGAAACTAAAGGAAGGATTACTCTGGTAAATTTGCTCATACTGGTCCATTTCAGCATCATCTCTCAGTCGCTGGTGTTAAGAATGTTTTCTTCCAGGTGCAGGAATGGCACCTATCTCATGAGAAATTTTATGATGTGCTTTTGTGTAAAAATAGGGATGTCAGAGAACTCTTCCTTCATTTGCTATTTCTCAAAGGTCTTTAGTTAAAAATAATTGAGTTGACAAAATGTCATATTTTGGGGTGATATGTTCTGAACTCCTTCATTGCCTAGATGAATGTCTTTACTACAATCTGGTCTAAATTAATAACCACTTAGATTGCCACTTAAAATGTTAAAATTGAATTCAAACCTAGTGTAAAGAAAGAAGAGCATTTTTTTACATTAGATATTCAACACTTTATTATAAAATAGACTGTATTAGGTGATGTTAATTGTAGGCTAATGTTAATGTTCTGAGCACATTTAATTTTTTATAAAAGTATAATTAACATGGTGTTATATTAGTTTCAGGTGTACAATATAACAATTCAACAATTCTATACATTTCTCAATGCTCATTATGGTAAGTCTACTCTTAATCCCCTTTATCTATTTCACCCCTCCCCAAACCACCTCCCCTCTGGCAACCACCAGATTGTTCTCTGTATTTAAGAGTCTGTTTCTTTTGTTTGTGTCTCTTTTTTTTTCTTTATTTGTTCATTTGTTTTGTTTCTTAAATTCCATGCATAAGTAAAAACACATGATATTTAACATTATACCTGCTAGGTCTATCCATGTTGTTGCAAATGGCAAGACCTTATTCTTTTTTGTGGCTAAGTAATATCCCAGTCTTGTTCTCTTTCACTCTCTCCCTCTTCCCCTTCCCCCACCCCCCGCCATGTGTGTGTGTGTGTGTGTGTGTGTGTGTGTGTGTGTGTATGTACACCATACCTTTTTAATCTATTTATCCATGAGTGGACATTCAGGTTGCTTTCATGTCTTAGTTATTGTAAAAAATGCTGTAATACCCATAGGAGGAACATATATCTTTTTGAATTTGTGTTTTGGTCTTTTTTGGGTAAATATCCAGTAGTGGAATTACTGGATTATATGGTAATTCTGTTTTTTAAAAAATTTTTGAGGAATTTCCATACTGTTTTCCACAGTGGCTGCTCGAATTTGCATTCTAATCAGCAGTGCATAAGGGCTCCTTTTTCTCCACATCCTCATCAACACTTGTTATTTCTTGTGTTTTTAGGTTTTATATATTGTTAAAAGTATCCCATTGATAATATGACTGGTTTGGTATATTTTTGGAAATTTAGTACTTCATTATTATATTGAAATACTTCATGAGAAATATGTCATTTAGTTGAGGTGTATAAATTTCTCTGTAATGAGAGTCGGACAATGTTACATGGTACAATTAAGGCTTCCAATTTTCAAAAATAATGTTAAATGTCACCATCAAGTATAAGCTCTTTTACTTGGTCATGACAGTTCAGTGAGAGGTTTATTGTTTTCATTTACTTATGGTCAAAACCAAAAGAACACTGCTTTGGTTTGGGAGAAAGAAAAATTAGTTACTCAGGCTTAAAGGCCTGGCAAATGTACTAGTTGTTAATCCAAAAAACTAATATTGAAGAATTTTTCCTTCTCACAATTCTATAAGAGAAAATACTTATATTTTTAAACCAGAATCCACTCATATTTATATTTATTTTCATCTAAATTCCAACTTCAAAAGTAGCATATTTTGAGAAAACTTTTTTTAATTGAAAACACTATTTATTTGTTTGAGATAGAGAACTACTATAGAAAATGCAGCCTTTTTTTTAGTCATTTCTCAGTGAGACAAGAATAAAATGTCAATTTTTCCTAGTTTCTCAATTAAAATAATAATTCCTCAAGTTCCATAATGGCCAAATTTTTGCTTCAGGAATGAAATATATCCTGAGTTAATTATATTGCAAGTAGTTATGTTATGTACAGTTTACAACTTTATGTCAAAGATAATGAGGAAATGTATTATTTGTGAACTAGCAATCAATTCATAAGTTGATAAATGGTATGACTTTACAAGTAGTGTAACAAAGAGCTCTCTTACACAAAATACAAATTTGAAGAGTCAAAGGAAAACATGTTAGAGTAAGCCACAAGCTAATATTTGTTATTAATTTTCCATGTTTTATCTTATTTGAAAGGAGCTTTACATATTTTAGAAATGGGGGAGTCTATTCAAACAAATCTAATGACATTTGAGGTATAGATTACAAAAACTATTTTATATAAAATGTTTTGAATATTTAGTTCATTTAGCTAATGAAATATGATATGTATTCTTTTCAGGAAATACTTTTTCTTTAATACTTTAATGAAGAATATTTTAAAAAGTATATCTATGAAACCAACTATAATTATTATAATCCTGACTTTATCTTTCTTTTCTGATATACTCTGTTTCCATTGATATAGCATCACATTTATTTCATAGTTGTGTTGGTAAGCTGAGAACAGTGCTTAAATAGAATTTTGTTAACAAGCGGTACAGTGGCTAAACTTAAAAAAAAATGTTGAATGAATAAACATCTGAATATTAAGTAGGTTCAACAACTGGAAGGTTTTTTTGTTAATTTTTAAACCAGATTTAACCAAAATTACTGATTCAATTTAAATGGCTTAGCAACTTATATCACCGTTTATATGTGATGTTTAGCTCTATACAATAATATTCGGAAAGCAAGCTAAAATAATCTGTTGGGATAAGAGAGAAATATTATTTGGAAACACCACTTTTCAAACAATGTCTATATTCAAACAATTCCTTTGAAGCACCACTTTTCAAACAAATATTCCTTCTAAGAAAAAAATTTAATCATATTAACTTTACTTCTAACAAAGCAAAAATTGTAAGTCAATTCATCCCATAAGTTTAAGGATTTGAAGCAGAATGGATTTCTTAAAAATTTTCAGTTGTACCATGATTCTTTTATATCTACATCTAGGTATCAAAAATCTGATCTTGTCAGTAAATTTTTTTTCTACATTTTAGAATATAAACCAAAATATAGTAAAATATTTTTAGACTCCAAGAGTGAAAAATACCTTTGCCTTGAATCCTAGAATAGTTAAGACAATGCTTATAAATATAAGCCATGCCTATCTTTATAGCAGGCATATTGGTAGACCTGTTGTCTTTTCATTTTCCTAGAGAATTCTTCTTCAGTAAGTCTGAAATGTGCAGTTCTTCCCATTTTGTTCCCCTGTTATTGTACAGGAGCCCCACTGATGTGGTGGGGAGGTGTAGAGGGACAGGAAGAATTCTGTAGTCTTATGATTAGGTCTCAGTCCTTTAGTGAGCCTGCACCTTTGGGCTGAAAAATTTGTAAATCCTTCTCAGATTTTTCCTGTTAAGTGAAATAGAAAGTCAAGATGAAGCTGGAGTTTGGTATTTCTCTTACCTCTGTGGAAGCCTGAGGAAGCTAGAATTGGATATTTCTTTTCTCCTAGGTAGATTAAATTGTGGTAAAATCCCAGCAGGTTAGACTCTGGTAAAATCTTTTCTCCTGAAGGCATGCCTTATTAGGAAGAAAGCAATGCCATGGGCAGATTTCATGATGGTTCCTTTTCTCCTCCCTCCACCGGAAACTGATAGAGCTCCAAGAAATAAAACTTACTAAAGTTTGAACTCTGGCCCCCATGAATAAGTCCCACAGAGTTCTCTCTCAGACTTGTCCATGCTGAGAGTCCAGCAGTACTCAATTAGAGCTTAGCTTTCCCTACCTGTTACTGGGTCCCACACAGATTTCTGCTTTGGGCTTCTCTATATCCACGTGTTTGTCTCTCCAATATTGGGGTCAATGGTTTGCTCTGTGATCTCAATTCTCTAACATGTAAGTTGAATTATTGCTATCAGTTTTTCAGCTTTTTTTCATGACATATTGTGAGGATGAGAGTCACAACTGCCAAGCTTCTTCCATGTATCACTGGAAACCAGACATCTCCCCGTTCTGTTTTTAATTTCCTTCTCATCTCCTTTGGATAAATGCCCTGCCGTGATTCCCAATCTATGCTGTTTGTGTCAGTTGACTTCTTATGACTCAAATGTAAACCAATTAGCATAACCCACATCCCAGCAAGGTGATTTAGGAAAACTTTTTCTGAGGTTTCTCTTTCTGGAAATTTGCTATTCATAAGTTAGATTCCTTTGTTGATATCCTATGGCTTTTGCATTATCTAACATACTTAACTTTTCCTTCTTTTGTTTTATTTTAGAATTTTCATATTTCCCCTAACTTTTCCCTTGACTATGTATATTAATTTTACATATGTATATATATTTTTATTATGGTTGTTTTTTGAAGTTTTTATTTAAATTCCATTTAGTTAACATACAGTGTAATATTACTTTCAGGGGTACAATATAGTTATTCAACAATTCCATACATTACCTGGTGTTCATCATGACAAGTGCACTCCTCAATCTCCATCACCTATTTCACCCATCCCCACCCCCACCTCCCCTCTGATGTACATTAACTTAACTGTTTTTACCTTTTATTTTTAATTTGTAAGTTATTTTAAGATTTTTTTTAATTTGAGAGAGCATGCGCATGCGAGAAAGCTTTAGTGGGTTAGGGACAGAGGAAAGAAGCAGATTCCCCGTTGAGCAGGGATCCTGATGTGGGGATTGATCTGGGGACTCTGGGATGACCTGATCCAAAGGCAGATGGTTAACCGACTGAGCCATGGGGCGGGGAAGGGAGGAGGGGGAGGGGGGGTCTTAGTTCTTATTTCTGAGGGCTCTTTGATAATTTAGTACTGCACGATTATTTCTTTTTCAGACAACTATGGGGTTTTTGTGTAGTTTCTTAATTTTTAAGGAAGTTTTTTAACATTTCATCTTTGTTGAAGTATAATTCACATATAAAATTATAACATTTCAAATGTACATCATAATGATTTGATATACATTCGCATTTGTGAAAGAATTCCTCCCCATCTAGTTAATTATCACATCAATCACTTTATGTATTTATTTTTATAATAATTTTTATTTTGTTATGTTAGTCACCATACAGTATATCCTTAGTTTTTGATGTAATGTCCCATGATTCATTATTTGCTTATAACACCCAGTGCACCAAGCAATATGTGCCCTCCTTAATACCCATCACTGGCCTATCCCAATCCCCCTCCCCCTTCCCTTCTGAAGCCCTAAGTTTGCCTGCCACCATCCACAGTCTTTCATGGTTCATTCCCCCTTCTGTTTGCCCCCCCTTTCTTCTTCCCTTTCTTCTCCTACTGATCTTCCTACTTCATATGTTCCATAAATGAGTGAAACCAAATGATAATTGTCTTTCTCTGCTTAACTTATTTTGCTTAGTATTTTCTCCTCCAGTCCAGTCCATGTTGCAGCAAATGTTGAGAAATTCTTTTTGATAGCTGAGTAATATTCCATTGTGTATATGGACCATATCTTCTTAATCCAGTCATCTGTTGAAGGGCATCTCAGCTCCTTCCACAATTTAGCTATTGTGGACAATGCTGCTATGAACATTGGGGTGCATATGGCCCTTCTCTTCACTACATCTGTATCTTTGGGGTAAATACCCAGTAGTGCAATGGCTGGATCATAGGGGAGCTCAATTTTTAACTTTTTAAGGGACCTCCACACTGTTTTCCAACATGGCTGTACAAACTTGCATTCTCACCAACAATGTAAGAGGGATCCCCTTTCTCCACATCCTCTCCAAAATTTGTTGTTTCTTGCCTTGTCAATTTTTGCCCTTCTAACTGGCACAAGGTGGTACCTCAATGTGGTTTTGATTTGAATTTCCCTGATGGGTAATGATTTTGAACATTTTTCCATGGGTCTGTTAGCCATTTGTATGTCTTCATTGGAAAAGTGTCTGTTCATATCTTCTGCCCATTTTTTGATTTGATTATTTGTTTCCCCTGTATTGAGTTTGAGAAGTTCTTTGTAGATCTTGGATACTAGTCTTTTATCTGTAATGTCATTTGCAAAAATCTTCTACCATTCTGTGGGCTGCCTCTTAGTTTTCTTAACTGTTCCTTGGCTGAGCAGAAGTTTTTATCTTGATGAAGTCCCACAAGTTCATTTTTTCTTTTGTTCCTCTTGCCTTTAGAGATGTGTCATGAAAAAAGTTGCTGTGGTTGAAGTCAAAAAGGTTGCAGCCTATGTTGTCCTCTATGATTTCGATGGATTCCTATCTCACATTGAGGTCTTTCACCCATTTGGAGTTTATCTTTGTGTATGGTGTGAGAGAGTGGCCCAGTTTCATTCTTTGGCATATAGCTGTCCAATTTTCCCAGCACCATTTATTGAAGAGACTGTCTTTTTTTCCACTGGAAGTTTTTTCTTGCTTTGTCAAAGATTAGTTGCCCAAAGAACCAGGGTCCATATCTGGGTTCTCTATTCTGTTCCATTGGTCTATGTGTATGTTTTGTGTAATGCCATGCTGTCTTTGTGATCACAGCTTTGTAGTATAGCTTGAAGTCTGGCAATGTGGTGCCCCCAGCTTTGTTTTTTCTTTTCAACAATTCCTTGGTGATTCAGCGTGTTTTCTGGTCCCACACAAATTTAAGGGCTGTTTGTTCCAGTTCTTTGAAAAATGTCATTGGTGTTTTGATCAAGATGGCATTGAAAGTGTAGATTGCTCTGGGTAGCATAGACATTTTAACTATGTTTATTCTTCTGATCCATGAGCATGGAATATTTTTCCATCTTTTTGTGTCTTCTTCAATGTCTTTCAAGAGTGATTTGTAGTTTCTAGAATATAGATCCTTTACATCTCTGGTTAAGGTAATTCTGAGATAACATATGATTTTTGGTACTATTGTAAATGAAATGGATTCCCTAATTTCTCTTTCTTCAGTCTCATTGTTCGCATATAGAAATGCAACTGATTTCTGAGCATTGATTTTGTATCCTGCCACAGTACTGAATTGCTCTAAAAGTTCTAGTAATTTGGGGGTGGAGTGTTTTGGGTTTTCCATATAGAGTATCAGGTCACCGGTGAAGAGAGACAGTTTGACTTCTTCTTTGTTGATTTGGATACATTTTATCCCTTTTTGTTGTCTGATTGCTGTTGCAAGGACTTCTAGTACTATGTTGAATAATAATGGCGAGAGTGGCATCCTTGTCGTGTTCCTGATCTTAAGGGAAAGGCTTTCAGCTTTTCCCCATTGAGAATGATATTCGCTGTAGGTTTTTCAATGATGGTTTTGTGAAATTGAGGAATGTACCCTCTATCCCTATACTCTGATGGGTTTTAATCGGGAAAGGATGCTGTATTTTGTCAAATGCCTCTTCTGCATCAATTGAGAGGATCCTATGGTTCTTGACTCTTTTCTTGTTTGTATGATGTATCACCCTGATTGATTTGTGAATGTTGAACCACCCTTGCATCCCAGGGATGAACCCCCCCTGGTCTTGATGGATAATCCTTTTAATGTAGTGTTGGATCCTATTAGATAGGATCTTGTTGAGAATTTTGGCATCCATATTCATCAGGGAAATCAGTCTGCAATTCTCCTTTTTGATGGGGTCTTTGCCTGGTTTGGAGATCAAGTAATACTGGCCTCATAGAATGGGTTTGGTAGTTTTCCTTCTATTTCTATATTTTGAAACAGCTTCAGGAGAATAGGTATTATTTCTTCTTTGAATGTTTGGTAGAATTCCCTGGGGGATCCGTCAGGCCCTGGACTCATGTTTTTGGGGAGGTTTTTGATCACTGCCTCAATCTCTTCATAATTAATCGGTCTGTTTAAGTAACCAGTTTCTTCCTGTTTCAGTCTTGGTTGTTTATAGGTTTCCAGGAAGGCATCCATTTCTCCCAGGTTGTTTAATTTATTGGCATAAAGCTGTTGATAAAAAGTTTCTAATGATCCTTCCTATTTCATTGGTGTAGGTTGTGATCTCTCCCTTTTCATTCATAATTTTATTAATTTGGGTCCTTTCTCTATTCTTTTGAATAAGTCTGGCCAGCGGCTTATCGATCTTGTTGATTCTTTCAAAGAACCAGCTTCTAGTTCTGTTGATCTGCTCTGCTGTGCTCCTGGTTTCTAATTCATTGATCTCTGCTCTAATCTTGATCAACTGCCTTCTCGTGTGTGGATTAGGCCTATTCTTCCGTTCCAGCTCCAGCTTCTTGAGGTGAGAATATATAAACTGCATTTTAGATTTTTCTATTCTTTTGAGTGAGGCTTGGATGGTTATGTATTTCCCCCTTAGGACCTCCTTTGCAGTGTCCCATAGGTTTTGGACCAATGTGTTTTCATTCTCATTGGTCTCCAAAATTTGTTTAACCTGATTTTTAATTTCCTGGTTTACCCAATCATTCTTAAGCAGGATGGTTCTTAGTTTCCAAGTGTTTGAGTGTCTTCCAATTTTTTCCTTGTGATTGAGTTCCAGTTTCAAAGCATGGTGGTCTGAGAATATGCAGGGAATAATCTCAGTCTTTTGATATCAGTTGAGACCTGTTTTTTGACCCAGTATATGTTCTATTCTGGAGGAAGTTCCATGTGCATTCGAAAAGAATGAGTATTCTGTTGTTCTGGGGTGTAGTGTTATATATATATCTATGAGGTCCATCTGGTCCAGTATGTCATTCAAAGCTCTTGTTTCTTTGTTGATTTTCTGCTTAGGTGATCTGTCCATTGCTGAGAGTGGGATGTTGAGGTCCCCTACTATTAACATATTATTATCTATATGTCTCTTTATTCTAGTTAAGAGTTGGCTTGTGCATCTAACTGCTCCCCTGTTGGGGGCATAGATATTTATAATTGTCATATCCACTTGTTGGATACATCCTTTTAGAATAATATAGTGTCCTTCTGTATCTCTAACTACAGTCTTTAGTTTAAAATCTAATCTGCCTGATATGAGAATTGCTACCCCAGCTTTCTTTCGAGGTCCATTGGCATGAAAAATGGTTTTCCATCCCTTCACTTTCAGTCTGGATGTATCTTTAGGTTCAAAATGAGTCTCTTGTAGACAGTGAATGGATGGGTCATGTCTTTTTATCCAATCTGTAACCCTGTGGCATTTATGGGAGCATTTAGGCCATTCACATTGAGAGTGATTATTGAGAGATATGATTTTAATGATGTCATGTTGCCTGTGAAGTCTTTGTTTCTATAGATTGTAAATTTCTGTTCTGTATCACTCTTGGGGCCTTTTTACTTTTATAGAACCCCCCTTAATATCTCATGTCGTGCTGGTTTGGTGGTTAACAATTCCTTCAATTTCTGCCTATCCTGGAAGGTCCTTATGTCTCCATCAATTCTGAATGACATCCTTGCTGGATAAAGGATCCTTGACTGCATGTTCTTCTCAGAGCTTTGAAAATACCCTGCCAACCCTTCCTAGCCTGCCAGGTCTCTGTAGACAGGTCTGACATTATTCTGATATTTTTCCCTCTGTATATAAGGATTTTCTTCCCCCTGGTTGCTTTCATTACTGTATCCTTGGATCTAATATTTGTGAATTGCACTATGATGTGACGTAGTGTAGGTCTGTTCTCATTGATCTTGGGAGGGGTCCTCTCTGCCTCTTGGACACGAATGCTTGTTTCCTTTGCCAGATTAGGGAAGTTCTCAACTACAATTTGTTCAAATATCTCTTCTAGACCTCTCTCTTTCTGCACCCCCTCAGGGATGCCGATGATTCTGACATTGGAATGTTGCATTGAGTCAGTAATCTCCCGTAATCTACATTCTTGAGATTGGATATTTTTGAGCCAAGTTACTGTTTTAACTTTCTCTTCTACCATCCCATACTCCAATTCAGTAATTCATTCATCTGCCTCATTTACCCTGGCCATCAAAGCATCTAGTTTAGACTGCATTTGATTCATACCATTTTTAATTTCTGCCAGATTCGCTCTCATTTCCACCCTTAGAGATTCTATATTCTCGTTCATATTTTCATTAATATTTTTTTCAAGCCTACACATCATCTTGACCATTGTTACTCTGAACTCCATTTCTGATAATTTGGTTATATCCATATCCATCAGTTCTGTGGCAAAGGCCACAGACTCATTATCTTTTATTTGCTGGAGGGGATTTCTCCTTCTCATCATTCTGATTAGGAGAGGTTGTGGGAATGCCCAGAGCCCAAATTATTGACCAGGACCCAGGCAGTATGCACTTGTTTTATAGGGACCTTAGGATGTGGGCTTTTTGATTTTTCAGCCTGCCTTCTGGGGGAGAGGCCCACCGTGCTGATCTTCAGGCAACCCTGTTTGGGTAGAGTCGCCCTGTCGCCTGCGAGGGGGGATGGGGATGGGCACAATGTGAGCTGGTATTTTGGGGCTTTTCTTCTCTGGTGGCTTTCCCTGGCTGTTTTCTGTGACTCTTCTGAGAGTCAGAGCAGCAGTCGCCGTATCCTAGCCTCTGTCTCAGAACAGAGAGATCACAGTCTGCTCTCCACTGAGCTCTCTTGGGCACTTTAACTCTGTTTCTGTTGGTGCTGCTAAAAACCCTGCAGCGTCCTGAGTTGTGCACCCCACAGCCTACTCTCCAGCCCTTGCTTCCAGGGCCAGCATGTCTTGTCCTCTGTGCTTCTAAAACCACCAGCCGCCCCTGGTTCCCGTGCACTCCTTAGCTCCCTGTTTCAGTGTGGTTCAGGCTCACTCTGGAGAGCTGTTTTCAGTCTGGTCGCATGTGCTCCCAAGCCCCCAGTATCAGTCCAATTCCAGTGAGCGCTCTGGAGCTCTGATTTTCAGTCTGGTCATATGCCCGTTCCCAGGCTCATGGTCTCAGTCTGCTGTCTTGCGGGTGCTGGTCCCCGAGTCTGGCCAGCTCCCCAGTGCAGGTGGCTACTACTTCCCAGTGCCTGAGTGCATCGACTTCCTCCCTCTTCCGTTTATCTTCTGATATCTGTGCGTGGATTCACGGCTCCCCATTTCGTAACTCAATACTCAGCGCTGGAGATGGTCATTTGTAGAGATCCAGATGTATCTTACTGCATCACAGGCTGATTTCATGGGTGTTCCGGATGGTCTGGTAGATACCCAGCTCGATCAGGGGATCAGCTGAAAAAGGGGACCCCTACTCCTCCACCATCTTTCCTCCTCCATGAAATTCCTTTCTTTTTAACTTTGGGGGTGCAATTTTTACTCTGACATTCAGGAAGGAATAAGTAGAGTTCATAGATTCAGGTGAGTGAAGACATAATCAATAGAAGAGAGTTTCCCATCATCTCGCCTCTTGACTTACTGGCCCGTCCTATGGCGAGCAGAATGAGCTTGCACCAGGTTACAATTTTGTGACCCAGCCAGGAGCAACCACATGCAGCCAGCAGCTTTTTTTTTTTTTTTTTTTGGTGAGAACATATGTAAGTTGTATTCTCTTAGCATATTTTGTTTATAAAATACAATATTATCAACTATAGTCACCATGTTTTACTTTACATCCCCAGACTTTATTCATCTTATAGGTGTAAGTTAGAACCCTGTTTACCAACTTTTCCATATTTCCCTACCTCCTAGCCCATGACAACAACTTTTCTACTCTCTGTTCCTGAGTTTTGAGTTTTACCTTTTTTTTTAAGATTCCACATATAAATAATACTATGAGGTATTTTTCTTTCTCCGTCTGGCTTATTTTACTTAGCATAATGCCCTCAGGGTCCATCCATGTTTGTGTAAATGGAAGGATTTCCTTCTTTCTTATGGTTGAGAAATATTCCCCTGTGCACGCATGTGTGTGTATGTGTGTGTGTGTATCACATCTTTTTTATACACTCATCTATTGATGGACACTTAGGATGTTTCCATATCATGGTCATTGTGAGTAATGCTGTAGTAAACATGGGAGTGCAGATATCTCTTTGAGATCCTGTTTTCATTTCCATTGAATATATACCAAGAAGTGGGATTGCTGGATTATATGGTAGTTCTACTCTTAACTTTTTGAGGAAACTCATTACTGTTTTCCACAGTGGCTGCAGCAATTTATACTCCCACCAACAGCAAACAACGTTTTTTTTTCTTCTTCACAAACTCATCAACACTTGTTATCTCCTGTCTTTTTGTTAATACTCATTCTAACAGGCATGATATGATATCTCATTGTGGTTTTGATTTGCACTTCCTTGAAGAATAGTGATATTGAGCACCTTTTCATGTACCAATTGGCTATTTGTGTATCTTCTTTGGAAAACTATTTATTTAATTTCTCTACCTATTTTTTAATGAAATTGTTTTCCCACTGTTGAGTTGTGTGAGCTCGTTATATATTTTGGTTATTAACCCCTTATCAGATATATTTTTTGCAAATGCTTTCTCCTATTTCACAGGTTGCTTTTTATTTTGTTAATGGTTTCCTCTACTCTGCAGAAGCTTAATGTAGTCTTACTTGTTTTTTTGTTTTGTTTTGTTTTGTTTTTGTTTTTGTTTTTGTTTTGCTCGTGTTGCCTTTGTTTTTGGTGTTAAATCCAAAAAATCATCCCTAAGACTAATGGCAAGGAAATTACCACTCATGTTTTCTTCAAGGAATTTTATGGTTTCACGTCTTATGTTCATGTCTTTAATCTATTTTGAATAAATTTATGTTTGGAGGATAAAATAGTGGTCCACTTTCATTCTTTTACATGTGACTGTCCAGTTTTCTCAACACCATTTACTGAAGACTCTGTCCTTTCTCTATTGTATATTCTTGGGTCCTTTGTTGTAAATCAATTGACCATACGTGCATGGATTTATTTTTGGGCTCTCAATTCCATTCTATTTCTATCTGTGTCTTTTTATGCCAGTACCATACTGTTTTGACAACTTTGTAATGCAGTTTGAAATCAGGGAGTGTAATGCTTCTAATGCTGTTATTTTTTCTCATGATTACTTTACCTATTTGGGATCTTCTGTAGTTCCATAAAAATTTTAGGATTATTTTTTCTACTTCTATAAAAATATTCCATTGGAATTTTGATAGAGATTACAATGAATCTGTATATTGCTTTGGGTGATACAGACATTTTAACAATATTAATTTTTCCAATCCATGAACATGTAATATCTTTCCATTTATTTGTGTCTTTAATTTCTTTCATCAACATCATGTAGTTTTCAGTGTATTGACTGTTCATTTCTAGATATTTTATTCTTTTGTTGCAATTGTAATATTTTTAAATACAGTATCATCTTAAAAATGTTTGGTGGATACCAACTACTTTTGTTTTTCTTTTTTTCTTTTCTTATATGTTTCTATAGTTATCTGGGTTTTGCTCTCTCAGGTTACCAATTCTCTAAATTCCTAATGATCCTTGCATATCCACTTATGTAGAAGATAACATAATAGAAATATTTACTGTGAAAATATGGGAGAATTTGTCAGAATGCAAGCTTTACTTTTGACTATTAGAATAAAAAGTTGTCACTTAAACTGAAGGCCCTAAACTGTCATATATACATATATATGTCATATATATATATGTCATATGTATGTGTGTGTATATATATATATATATATATGACAGTTTTTTTCTTTTTCAGGATGACGATTTCCTAGCTAGCTTTCCTAGTTCTTGCCAGATAACTCAAAAGCTTTTAGAGAAATTTCCTCCTTCTTTTGCCCAAATACTGTGCCCCAGATTGTTGTACATTTGAATACGGATTTGGAGACTGCATTGGATAACTGGGAATTCCAAGTACAAAGTTTTAATAAATTCTTTTCTATCCCATTTCTTATCTCTGCCCTTTATCATACCTATGGTATCCAAACCCCAAATGTAATGGCTGTCTAGACTTCTGCCCAGGGAATTTGGTCACCCTCCTGCTGTTGTATCTTCCTTTCTCACTGCCTCAGTAGAATACACATGTTTTTGCATTTGATTTCCATCTACCAGATAGTTGTTCTTTGAGTTCTCCTTCATCCTTCAATTTCATTCTGTGGATATGTAATTGAAACTGTTTTACTCCTCTTCTATAATTTAAAATGAGGTTTTGGTAGTTACCACTCAGACTTTTATCTGAATTTAAGTGAAATAATTAGAATAATAATAATGTGAAATTAATATTTATTATATACGTTAAATGATTAATATGTGTTGAGTTTTTACCTATGACAAACACTTTACTATATAATTTACAGATTTCAGGGGCGCCTGGGTAGCTCAGTCATTAAGTGTCTGCCTTTGGCTCAGGTCATGATCCCAGTGTTCTGGGATGGAGACCCACATTGGGCTCTCTGCTCAGTGGGAAGCCTGCTTCTCCCTCTCCCACTCCCCCTGCTTGTGTTCCCTCTCTCACTGTCTCTCTCTCTGTCAAATGAATAAATAAAATCTTTAAAAAAATAACTTAGAGATTTCATCTCACTTGATCCTCATAATTCTGTGAGGTTATTATCTCCATTTATAGGTAAAGGTATAGGTAAATTACTGAGTGTAATTATGTTAGAGTCTCCAAAGATGCAAACCAGTAATTTTTTCCTCCACTTTCTTTGTAGATGTGTCAAGCAGTAACTCTAATATCTGTTTGTAAACTGGTCTTGAGACTTACTTTGATCAACAGATTTTGGCAGAGGTGATGGTGTGCCAGTTCTAGTCTTAGACCTTAAGGATTCTTGAATCTTCTACCTTGTGCTTTATAGAGAAGCCTGCCATCATGCTCTAAATAAGGCCGGCATACTGACTGGTGAGATACTGTGTATGTGTGCATGTGACAGACATAATTGCTCCTAAGGTAATGTAAGTGAAGACAGTTTGGATTTTTCCAAGCTAGCACAATCACTAGTTAAATGCAGCCACATAAATGACCACATCTAATGACTCAGAGACACAAGAATTGCCGACCTGACAAGTTCAAATACTTAACCTACAAAATTAGAAGAAAAATAAATTCCCATTATTTTAATCCACTAAATTTTAGGAGAGTTGTTATAGAGATATAGGTAACTGAAATTTTAATCTAAGCTCACGTAACTTGTTTATGTAAAATTGGAATTCATCTCCAAGTATATCTGAGTTGAGAGCCTGAACTTGTAACTAGCACTCTAACTTGCCTTATATTATTACGACCTGTGTGCACAGTAGACAGATTGAGGCTTTATTAAGTTTATTTTACTTAAAATAAATAAAACATGAACAAAACATTAAAAAATGCATTTATCATGCAACAGAATAACTCATGAACTGACTGAAACCTAAACAAATACATAAAAGTGGAATCACTAATAATAACAAGAAAACAAATGAAGAGAGATGTACAGACACACATAAAGCTGAGTGTGGTTTAATCAAATAAAAACCTAGATTCTTATCACATCTCCTCATCCTAAAGACTCTTTCCAAGTTGTATAATCAACATTCCTTCATATTTACCCACTGTCCATCTCAGAGAGTCTGCAACCTGTCTACACCCCTGTGAGCAGTACTGAGGGGAAAGATTCAGCACATTTCCCTTTATCCAACCACTTTCTGGACATTCTTGTTTGGCTTTTCTCTCACCTATGTGCCCAAAGAATTTCTAACATGACTTTACTTTGTTCATACATAAAAGCCTGCTTAACTTGGTTCTATTAGTAAAGTACTATTGGAGAAACTTAATGATAAAATCATCCCATTCATTTTCTTTAGATGTATAATGCATTAACTATTTTGAAGGACTTTCACACACATGCTATCATGATCAACAGACAATTCTTTAGGGCAAGACAAAGTTGAAATAAATGCAGAATTGCATTAAGTTCCTTTAACAACTTTGTAATGTAGAACCAGTAAGTACTGTCCTTATTTTGTAGAAAATGACACAGAAACACAGGGACAAGGACCTCTAAACTTTTGGTCAGCTGGTCAGCCCAGAGCTACACCAGGACACAAGCTTCAGAGCCCCTGTTCCCTTCTTTACTTTGACATCTGATGTGTGAAATACAGGCTATACTTTCTTCAGCATCTCACCACCAGCCTTTGTTGCCAATTTTCTGATGATGTAGTAAAGAAATTTAATGGGAAACATTTGATTCTGATAATCAGTTTCCTACTGACAATAAAAAAATATGTTAATTCATTTATTCCACAAATATTTATTGTCATGGAGGTAAAGTTATGATGAAAGTATTCTCTAACCTCTTGAGTGTTTTATCTAGTAGATGAAAAATAGACATTTAAGCCAGCATGGTGACAAGCATAAAATTTATATTCAAAATAAGATGAAAGCACTAAACAGGAATTAATTTTACCAAATAATAAATGTGGCTGATTAAAATTTAGAATATCTGGATTCATGAATATATTTCTTTAGCCAAATAGGACCTCAAAAGCTGCTTCTGAAGAGTACAGAATATGTATTCCTGAGATTTTTTTTTAATTTATATTTTGTTTTACACTATGTGACAATTTGAAAAGACAACTTCTAATATCTGTGGACCACTGTAGTGTAATTTAGTTTGGGAAATTGGTTCTCATGTGAAAATTCTACTTGACCATTTTCCGTCTTGTCTGTCAAGACTTTTTGTAAGCTGTGTTGTACTGAAATACAACCATGATCAAAAATCAAGAATTGCCACAATAGACAGTTGTTGGTAAAGATTGTAAAATACCCAAGATTTTTCTTAACTTGAGATTGAGAGAGGATACTTCGATAGATTGCATATATGTGTATGCTTTTTGATTTGGAATTATAGAAAAGTAGGTGTAAATCTCACCACACAAACACAGAAACAAATGTCTTATTTTCTTTTCAAAAGCCATTTAAACTCAAATGTGAAACATTTCCTACTGGGTATATTTAGATCACCAACAAACACAAGATTATCAGGTTGTCGATGAGATCTGAACAATTACAACATAAACAAAAACAAAGAAAATGACAAAAATTGAAATAGAATGGGCACTGAAATAGCATTTGCTAAAGGATTGAAATCCTGCTTTGAAATGCTATTTTCAAATACTCCTGGTGCTGTGTTGAATGACTGTATGTAGTTTACCTAGAAAGGCTGTTTGGCATAGAGGGATGAGTATAAACATCAGATGTGGGCTTTCTTCTTCACCCTGACAAACTTGCTTTGAGTATTTAGTCAAGACAATTTTTCTGATGTTCAATTTATGCCATGTAACATTAGGCAAAAGACTTCATAATTTCCAAAAATCATTCTGCTAGATAAAAGAAAAAAAATAACTGACTTATAGTAGAATTACACACTTGAAGTAAGAAGGCCTGGATTGAAAATCTACATTAACTGATTTATTAGCTCCTCATAAGTGAGTAATTTCAAATATCTAAGCTTCAGTTTTCAAACATTCAATTGTGTATAACTATACCTAAATTCTCATGTTTCCTAACTCAAGGACAACAAATACTGTATGGTGACTAATGTAACAAAATAAAAATTATAAAAAAAAAGTTTCATTAGGGGATCACCACAAGCTTATTGATTGTTCATCAATTCATTTATCAAATCGTGTCACAAATGATTCTTATTGCATAAATGTCTCTATCAAATTAATCAACTTTGCTTCATCAGACTTCTAGGAAACGTGACTCACAGGGTTTTAGGAATGCTTCAATAAAGGATCAAGGCCTATCCATATCCCTTTAAGAAAAGGCATATTGGAAAAGCAAGGCTGATATTTTGCCTCAGACTAAGACTATCATAGCTAGGTTAAAGACAAAATAAAAATTATCTGAATGAAGATTTATTTTTGTGAAATTTAAACCAAATTGAACACAAAAATTTAAATTTGAAACTGATTAACTAGTAGTAAACATTTGCATATACTTATGGGACTTTTTTCCAAATTAACTTCACTATTAAAAAAAGAATTTCATTTGCATGTGAGATTTGAATACGGGTATAGTCTTATGTAAAGGCTAAAAACTAAGTTAGATTATTTTCCCTGAAACTTTTGTTGATGATATAGAATTAAAAAGAAGAAAAAGGGATTCCTGTGTTATAACAATAGGGACAAGGTGTGACAGCCAGATAAACTATATATAATGATATTATTCACCTTTCTTATACTCTTCTATATTTTTGCTCACTTTGTTCACTGCATATCACAAATAATAAATACAGCATCTCCATAATCTCTGTGTGTATTACTTACACACAGAGACCATGAGGAAATATGAACAAAGGGTGTTATTAGCCATCAGGAAATGACCTAGAGAAATTCAGAAAGAGAATTAATATGTTAGGCCCATGTTAAGAACTGTATTTGCTCTCCATGTAATGGATGGTTGCCTTTTTAAAATCAAGTTTCTTAATAGTCTCACTTTTATTATTTAAAAGACAACTAAGTTTCTTTTTAAAAAGTACTATCAAAAAATATATACTGAGTATTAAATTCCTCTTAGGAAAAAATACCATAAATAATAAATGTTTATTTGAGGGTCAGAAAATTAAATATTTGGAAAACCTATAATATTGCTAACCCTTTGCACTAAATTTATTTCTTTTTAAAATATATATAACCCTCAGTGAAGAAAGCTCCATTGTAAACCATCTCAGTATTTTAACAATTTTGAATGACAGAAATTCTTCTAGATAACATGAAATTCCTTTACTGTGTTTTAACCTGTCAGAGCTATAATTTATGAGTTTGCTTCAGGAAGAAAATTCTACTGGTAACATTTAAAACAAAACCAAACAAAACTTGTGTCTATGTGTTGTAGCAAAAAAGAAGATTGGAAGGAGTTCAGTTTGGTTGTAAGCAAGTATTTCTAGCCCTTCATTAGGTCAGCTGATTGCAACAAGAGGCCCGCTAAGTGGCTGTGCATGGCACTGAACAGCCTTGGTGAGGAGTGGTCACACTTAACCTGTCAGTCCTCACTGAGGAGAGACAGACGGTGAAGTAGATTAACAGTGCAATAATCAGGGACAGATATGAGGATGGTGATGATTTGAGACTAAAGCAATAACTACTCCTTCCTTCTTTTAAAAATTTGATAATTTGTTAAATATAGCTTTTTTGCATACATTTTCACTTTTAAATATTTGTATTTAAATATTATTTACCTTGATTATTACTATGTTTTTTGGTGATTTTTTTAGATTTTGTACCTAATGCAAGCAGCAAAGCCTATGATGAGATAAGTCCCAGCATAATCTCTCTGGAGATAGGCAGGTTCTGATATGGGAAGAGCATTTACCGACAGAAGCCAGGGGACAACTCCTGGGATTGTTTTTTGAGGGTGCTTGGCCAAGCAGGCTGGCATGTAACACCGAATAAGCAAGGATTCATTGACATGGGGCACTTCCTTGGAATACGGGATTTTGTAACCTGGCAAAGAACACAGAGGACTGATAAACCTGCTGCTGGAGCGTCCTAAAAGCCTGGAAAGGTAGTAAAGTGGAAATAGTGAGTTGCCCCAGCAAACAGGAGAGGACTCTGGATAAGGAGATATGTTGGAATGAAGACAATGTGAGGCCGGAAGTTGACTGAATGGCAATGTTCCATGGAGGACCCAGAGGACATGCCATTTCCCGATGGCATCAGTGATGTCTTGGTGAAAGGAGTAGGGTAGTGACTCTCTTCTGCAGACCAGACTGATGGTGGCAGGCATGCACAGACATGTGCTCATTCACAGTCAAGGGCATGGAGGCTACTGGGCAGCTATGAAACATCATGAACCAGGGGGTTATGATTGCTCTCAGGCCTGGCAAGTTCACAGAAGAAGCCCAGTGACTGACCTCAGAAAGCAGCAGACATGGAGTTTTTTAATAACACAAATAAAGCCACTATGAACATTGGCATACAAGTCTTTGAATGAGCATATGTTTTCATTTCTCTTGGATTTGTGTCTGAGAGTGCAAAGCCTGTTGGTTAACATTTTAAGAAACTGTTAAATTTTTTTCATAGTTACAGATGTTCCAGATAGTTGCCAACAATTGATATGGCCAGTCTTTGTAATTTTAGCCATTCTAATAGATGTGCTGTAGCATTGCATTGGAGTTTAACTTGCATTTCCATTATGACTAATTTCCATTACGAGCATCTTCTCATGTGCCTACTCACCATCCATACATTATTTTTTAATGTTTTTTTATTATGTTATGCTAGTCACCATATAGTACATCCCTGGTTTTTGATGTAAAGTTAGATGATTCATTAGTTGTGTATAACACCCAGTGCACCATGCAATACGTGCCCTCCTTACTACCCATCGCCAGCCTATCCCATTCCCCCACCTCTCTCCCCTCCAAAGCCCTCAGTTTGTTTCTCAGAGTCCATAGTCTTTCATACTTCATTCCCCCTTCTGATTACCCCCCTTTCTTTATCCCTTTCTTCTCCTACCGATCATCCTAGTTCTTATGTTCCATAGATGAGAGAAACCATATGATAATTGTCTTTCTCTGCTTGACTTTGCATACATTATTTTTAATGAAGCAGTTGTTAAATTTTTGCACATTTTATTATTGTGTTTAGTAATTGAGTTTAAGAACTCTTTATGTATTCTGAATACGAGTCCTTTATGTGCTTAGCAAACATATTTAATAAGTCTGCGCCTTGTATTTTTTTTTATAAAGACTTCATTTTTTTAAGTTCACAATAGATTAAGGGGAAGGTACAGAGATTTCCCATATACCCCCTCCCCTCAAACATCCATAGCCTCCCCCATTATCAACATTACTCATATTGGTACATTTGTTACCAAGGACAAACCTACAGTGACACATCATAATCATCTAAAGTCCATAGTGTACCTTAAGGTTCAGTCTTGGCATCATTGAGTCTGTGGGTTTGGACAAATGTATAACAACATGTATCCATCATTATAATATCATATAGAGTATTTTCACTTCCCTACAAATCCTCTGTTCTCTGATTATTCACCCCACCTCCCCCACAACCCTGGCAACCACCATCTTTTTGTTATCTCCATACTTTTGCCTTATCCAGAAATTCATATAACTAGAATCATACACTGCACCTTTTTCAAACTGGCTTTTTTTATTTAGTAATATGCATTTACATTTTCTTCACGTCTGCTCATAGGTTGATAGCTTGTTTCTTTTGATCACTGAATAATATTCCATTATTTGGATGCAGCACATTTATTTATTTTATTTTTGTAATTTTTTATTTTATTATATTAGTCACCATACAGCACATCCCCAGTTTTTCATGCAATGTTCCATGATTCATTATTTGCATATAACACCCAGTGCTGCACATTTAATTAATCCATTTACGTATAGGACATCTTGATTACATCCATGTTTGGGCAATTATAAATAAAGTTGTTATAAACATCCATGTGCAGGTCTTCGTGTGGATATAAGTTTTCAGTTTACATGGATAAATACCAAGGAGCACCATTGCCGAATCATATGGTAAGATAGATTTAGTTTTATAAGAAACCTCCAAATAATCATTCAAATTGGCCGTACCATTTTACATTCCCTCTAGCAATATATGAGAGTTCCTGTCGTTCCACATCCTCACCAGTATTTGGTGTTGTTAGTGTTCTATGTTTTGGTCATGCTAACAGGTGTGTAGTGGTATCCTATTGTTATTTTAATATGCACTTCTCTGATGACCCATGATGTAGAACATTCTTTCATATCCTCATTTGCTATCTTTATATCTTTTTTGGTAAGGTATCTGTTAAGGTCTTTATTCAATTTATTAATCAGGTTGTTTTCCGATTGTTGAGTTCCAAGAGTTGTTTTTTTTTTTAATATTTTGGATAACAGTCTTATCACTTGTGCCTTTTGCACATATTTTCTACCAGTTTGTGGTTTATTGTCTAATTTTCTTGAATCTGTCTTTTGCAGAGCATACATTTTTAATTTAAATGAACCCCAGTTTATCAATTATTTCTTTCATGTGTCATATCTTTGGTGTTCTATCTAAAAAGGCATCACCATACCCAACATCATCTGGAATTTCTCCTATGTTACCTTTGTAGGAGTTTTAAAGTTTTGTATTTTACATGTACGTAGGTCTATGACCCATTTTGAGTTAGCTATTGTGAATGGTATAAGATTTGTGTTTAGATTCGTTGTTTTTTTAATGTGATGTCCAGTTCTATCACCATTTATTATAGAGACTACCTTTGTTTTATTGTACTGCCTTGTTCCTTTGTCAAAGATCAGTTTACCTTATTTACATGGGTATATTCTTTTGCTCTCTATTCTATTCCATTGATCTATTTGTCTATTTTTTCACCAATACCACACTATCTTGAGTACTGTAGCTTTAAAATAAGTGGTGAAGTCAGGTAGCATCCATTCTCCGACTTTGTTCTCTTTCAATATTGTGTTAGCTAATCTAGGTCATTTGTCTCTGTAGATAAACTTTAGAATCAACGTGTTAATATCCAGAAAATAACTCGTTGGAGCTGTGATGTCTATTTCATTGAATCTATAGTTCAAATTGAAAATACTGATAAAATTGAGTCTTCCTATCTATGAGCATGGACTATTTCTCTATTTCTTTAGTTCTCCTTGATTTTATTTACTGATTTTGTAGTTTTTCTCATATAGATCTTGTGTGTGTTTTGTTAGATTTATATCCAAGTAATTTGTTTATTTGGGTGCTAATATAAATGGCATTGTTTTTAATTTAAAATTCTACTTGTTTATTATTGGTATATAGAAAAACAATCATCTTTTGTATATTAACTTTGTATCCTGCAACCTTGCCATAATTGCTTATTAGTACCAGGGGAGGTTTGTTTTTGTTTTTTTTTTTTGTTTTGTTTTGTTTTTCTTTTTGTTTTTTGTTGTTTTTTTTTTAATTCTTTTGAAGTTTCTACATAAATGATCATGGCATTTAGGAACAGACAGTTTTATATTTTCCTCCCCAATCTCTACTACTTTTATTTATTTTTTCTTGCCTTATTGAATTAGCAAGGTTTTTCAGTTAGAGGGGAAATCATTGCCTTGCACCTGATCTTAATGGGAAAGCTTCAAGTTTCTCACTACTAAGTTTGCTGCTAGTCTTTTTGGTAAAAATTCTTTCATATTAAGGAAGTTACCCTCTATCCCTAGTTTACTGAAAGTTTTTATTATGAATGAGAGTTGGATTTTTTTAGGTACTCTTTCTGTGTCTGTTGATATGATTATGTGATTTTTTTTCTTATTTAATCTGTGATTGAGATGGCTTATAATAAGTGATTTTCAAATCTTGAATCAGTTTTGCATATTTGGTGTAATTTCCACTTGGTCATAATGTATAATTATTTACATCTTTTGGATTCAACTTACTAATGAAGAATTTTGCCTCTATGTTTATGTTTTCTTTCTTTTTTTTTTTTTGTGGAGGTTACTATTTTTAGTCAATTTACTTACACCAAAAAAAAAAAAAGATCATCCATTTCTCCTATCTCCCACCCCCTATCTCTGACAAGTACTAATTTGTTCTCTGTATCTATGAGCTATGAGCTTGTCCATTTGTTTCTTAAAAATATTTTTTATAGGGGCGCCTGGGTGGCACAGTCATTAAGCGTCTGCCTTCAGCTCAGGGCGTGATCCCATCGTTCTGGGATCAAGCCCTATATCAGACTTCTCTGCCAGGAGCCTGCTTCTTCCTCTCCCACTCCCCCTGCTTGTGTTCCCTCTCTCCCTGGCTGTCTCTCTCTGTCAAATAAATAAATAAATAATCTTTTAAAAAATATTTTTTTATAGATTCCACTATAAGAGAAATTATATAGTATTGTCTTTTTCTGACTTATTTCACAAAACACAATGTCCTCAAGGTCCATATATGTTGTTGTATTATTTTTTATGGCTGAACAATATTCCATTTTAAGTATATACCACATCTTTTTTATCCATGCATCCATAGATGAACACCTAGGTTGTTTCCATGTTTTGTCTATTGTAAATAAGCTACAAATAGCGTGGGGGATATATATACATTTTTAAGTTAGCATTTTTGTTTTCTTAAGATAAATGCCCAAAAGTGGAATTTCTGGATCATATAGTAAGTAGTTCTGCTTTCAGTATTTGAGGGGACTGCATACTATTTTCCATAGTGACTGTACCAATTAACATCACCACCAACAGTGCATAGGTTTTCCCTATTCTCATCATTCTCACCAACATTCATTATTCCTAGTCTTTTGATAAAAGCCATTCTAAGGTGTGAGGTTATAACTCATTATGGTTTTGATTTGTATTTCCCTGACAATTAATGATGTAGAGCATCTTTTCATGTACCAACAGGCCATCTGAATGTCTTCCACAGAAAATGTTTATTCAGACTTACTGCCTTTCTAATTGGATTGTTTGGGGTTTTTTTGTTATTGAGTTGTAGGAGTTCTTTATATGCTTTGGATATAACTTCTAAAAGGATATATGATTTGCAAATATTTCTCCCATTCTTCAGGTTTTCTTTTAATTTTATTGTTGGCTTCCTTTGCTGTGCAAAGCTTTTTAGTTTAACATAGTCTCACTTGTTTACTTTTACTTGTGTTGCTTTTGCTTTTGGTGTCAAATTTATAAAATAATTGCCAAGACTGACATCAAGGAGACTACTGAGTGTGTTTTCTTCTAGGAGCTTCAAGTCTCACATTCAAGTCTTTAATCCATTTTGAGTTAATTTCTTGGGTATGGTAAGATAGTGGTCCAGTTTCATACTTTTGCATGTGGCTGTCCAGTTTTCCCAACACCATTTATTGAAGAGACTGTCCTCTCTCGTTGTATAGTCTTGGTTTCTTTGTTGTAAATTAATTCACCATATATGCACACGTTAATTTCTGGGCTATTTTGTTCCATTGATTTTTTTTTTGTCTGTTTTTATGCCAAGATCATATACTGTTTTCATTACTATAGCTTTGTAATATAGTTTGTAATCAGGGAGCATGATGCCTCAGCTTTGTTCTTTCTCAAGATTGCTTTGGCTATTTGGGGTCTTTTGTGGCTCCATACAAATTTTAGGATTGCTTATTCTATTTCTATGAAAAAATTTCATTGGAATTTTGATAGAAATTGCACTGAATCTATAGATTGCTTTGCATATTATGAACATTTTAACAATATTAAATCCTCCAAATCATGAACATTAAACATTCTTTCCATTTATTTGTGATTTCTATTCTTTTAAATTTGTTCAGGTATGTTTGATGGCCCAGAATGTGTTATATTTTGGAGAATATTCCAAATATGCATTCTTCTGTTGTTGGATGAAGTAGTCTATGGATGTCAAGCATATCTAGTTGTTGAGTTCAACTATATCCTTACTGATTTACTTACTGCTCAATCTATTTCTAAGAGAGTGGTGTTGAAGTCTCCGGCTATAATAGTGGATTCATCCATTTCTTCTTGCAGTTCATTTAGCTTTTGTCTCATGTAGCTTGATGCTTTGATGTTAGGCATATACACATTCCCAATTGTTATGTCATCTTGAAAAATTGACCCCTTTATCATTATATAATATCTTTCTTTATCCCTGATAACTTTGTTTACTTCAAAGACTCCTTTATCTGAAATTAATAGAGGTGGTCCTGCTTACTTTTGATTAATACTGGCATGGCATATTTTTCTTCATCTATATACTTTAGTCTGTATGTGTCTTTATATTTAAAGTGGTTTCCTGTAGATGGCATAGGGTCGTGTCCTGTTTTTTGATGCACTCTGACAATCTTTGTTTTTGAATCGGTTCATTTAGACTAGTGACATTCAAAATGATTATTGATATAGTTGGATTAATATATACCATATTTGCTTAGTATTCTCTGAGATTTCTGGGTTTGTGGTTTGGTGTCTGACATTAATTTGGGGGAAATTCTCAGTCATTATGTGTTTTGTATATTTCTTGTGTTCCTTTCTCTTTCTTCCCTGTCAGATTTTCTCATTATGCATATATTACACCTTTGTAGTTGTCCCATAGTGCTTGGATATTTTGTTTTTATTTTTGTTTTGTTTTTTAGTTTTTGTTTTCTTTGCTTTTCATTTTAGAAGGATTCTATTGATATAACTTCTAGCTCATATAGTCTTTCCTCAACCATATCCGGTCTACTAATAAGCCCATCAAAGGAATTCTTGATTTCTGTTATAGTTTTTTAATCTTTAGCATTTCTTTTTAGTCTTTCTTAAGATTTCCATATCTCTGCTTATATTGCTCATCTGTTCTTGCATGCTATTTTACCTATTAAACCCCTTAGCATATTAATCATGGTTTTTAAATTCCCTATCTGATAATTCTAACATCCTAGCCATGTCTGGTTCTGATGCTTGCTTTGTCTCTTCAAATTGTGTTTTCACCTTTTGGTATGACTTGTAAGTTTTTCTTGATAGCCAGACAGGATATACTACGTATAAGAAAATAACGTAAATAGGCTTTTAGTAATGTAGTGGTGAAGTTTAGGTCAAGAGAAACTGTTCTACAGTCTTATGATTAGGTGTCAGTCATCTAGTAAACTTATTCTTTTGGACTGTGAACATTTCAAGTGCTTCTCAGTATTTTTATCCTCAGTTATGTGGGACAGGATGGCTAGAGTGGGCTGGAGTTGGGTATTTCTCTTCCCCAGGTCAATTAGTTTCTGATAATATCCCTGTAGGTTAGGCTTTGGTTAACTTGTTTCCTCTGGGGGCAGGCTTTTTTTTTTTTTAATTCAATTAGCCAACATATAGTACATCATTAGTTTCAGATGTAGTTTTCAATAATTTATCAGTTGCGTATTAACACCCAGTGGTCATCACATCATGTGCCCTACTTAATACCCTTCACTCAATTACCCCATCCCCTCCAACCACCTCCCCTTCAGCAACCCTCAGTTGGGAAGGGTGGTGGTGGTGGGGCAGGTCAGCCCAGTGATGGTTATTAAGGAGGGCACGTATTCCACGGAGCACTGTTTGTTATATGCAAACAATGACTCATGGAACCCTACATCAAAAACTAATGATGTACTGTATGGTGACTAATGTAATAATAAATAAATAAACAGAACATAACATAATAAAAGTAAACAAATAAATAAATAAAAATAAAAATAAACTGCTTATTATCAACAACAAGAAAAAGTTTATTACCTTTAGTTAAGAGTATTCTGGTGTCTTTCAGAATGGTTTGTTTTCCCTTGCCCCTGCCGGAAGTCTGAGGAAATTTTTCTCTGACAATTATCCTGTGAATCCAGCAAGATTTACTCCTGAAAGTAAATTTCACCATACTGTGTGGCTAACCCCTCAGTGCCCAGGTCCCCTAGAATCTTTAACTGTAAGTATTGCCCACACTGAACCTCCAGCAATGCATCAATTACCGTTCAGGTTTCTTACCTTGGCACTTGTTCTTGTGATGGTTTCACTAGTGAGTATCTGTTCTGGGAAGCTGCAACTCCCAGTCTGTCTATCCAATCTTGTAGGGTATTAGTTTGTCCTGTGTCTTCCCCTCTCATGGATCCAAGGGTGGGTGTTGATTTTTTATCATTCAGCTTTTTACTCATTGTTAGAATGGAATGGTGACTTTCAAGCTTCTTGTATATGGGACAGGAAACTGGAAGTCTAGCTTGTCTTTTCATTATCATAAAAATGTCTTTTAAAAATTTAAAATTTAAAATTTTGAGGAACCTAGTTTATGATTTTTTTCTTTCTCTTTCTTTCTTTCTTTCTTTCTTCTTCTTTCTTTCTTCTGATGTGCCATTATTGTCATATTTAAGGAATTTTTCCTTAATCCTAGGTCAAAACTATTTTCTTCTATGTTTTAATTTTTAAAAATTCAATTTTTTATTTTATATTTAGGTCTATGAATCAAAGGTTTTGTTATTATTTTTGTTTGTTTTGTTTCTTTGCATATGGATATGCAATTGCTCCAGTGACATATATACGTTTGTGTGTGTGTGTGTGGTGTTTTGTTTTGTTTTTTGGAAAATTTTTCTTTCTCCACTGAGTTAACTTTTTTTAGATACATATGTTAACCATAGATGTACGGATGTATGAGAGGCTCTCTATTCTGTTTCATTGCTATATAGTTCTATCATGATGCTAATGTCATAAATTTTTAATATTTAAATTAAGCCTTGAGATAGGTAGTGTTAGTCCTCCAACTTTATTTTTTTCAGGGTAGCTTTTTTTATTCTGGGTTATTTTCATTTCAATGCCACTGATGGAATCTGTTTGTCAAATTTTGCAAAAAGTCTGCTGAGATTTTTATTAATATTGCATTGAATCTATAAATGAATTTGGAAAGAATTGAAATCTTAACAGTATTTAATTTTCTAATCCACAAAATTTCTTTCTATTTATATAGATTTTAATTTATCTCATCACTGTTTGAAAGTTTTAATATAGGTCCTTTTATCAGTTTTGTCACCTACTTTATATCCCTAATTATGTCATGTGCTTCCAAAGCTATTGTTCTCTTTAACTTAAATGCTTAATTGCTTGTTGCTGGGATATGTAAAAAAAAAACTAGCTTTCATTGTGATATATCCCACAACTTTGCTGAACTTGCTTATTAGTTCTAACAGAATTTTGGTAGATTCCATGAGATTTTCCATTGGCAATCATGTCATCTGTGAACACAGTTTTAATTCCTTTCCATCTTGATGCATTTTTCTTCCTTGCTTCGTTGTGTAGGTTAGAATCACCAATATAATGTGGTTTCCATAAAATGAGTCAAGATATCTTTGTCTCATTTATGATCAAAGTAGGCAAGCATTTGATCTTTCACCATTAAGTATGATGTTAGCTCTTTTTCTCTACCTCTCCCTGTCCCACTTCTAAGGTTGAGGAATTTCCCTTCTATTTCTGATACGCTAAGACTTTAATCATCAGTGGATGTTGGCTTTTGTCAAATATTCCTTTTTGCTTCTATTGAGAACATCCAGCATCTTTTTACTAATTTGTTAATATTTTGAGTTATAGTGATTGATTTTTTTTAATGTAGAGCCTATCTTGCAGTCCTTGGGTAAATCTCACTTGCTCATGTTTGTTTATATCTGTTTGATATATTATTCCTGGATTTTCCTTCATAAAATTTGGTTTAGAATTTTCATGCCTATGTTAATGAGAGATATTGGTGAGTTTTCTTCTCTTGTGATAACTGACAGGTTTTGTGATGAGGGTATCTTGGTCTTGTAGAATGAATTGGAAACTATTCCCTACTGTTTGATTTTCTGTAAGATTTTATAGAGGATTGTCATTATTTCTTCTTTAAATTATTGTTAGAATTCAGCAGTAAAGCCATATGAACATGGAGTTTCTTTATAGAAAAGAACTGAACTACAACTTCAGTTTCTGTAATAATGTCAGAACTACATAGATGATGTACTTTTTGAATGAGGATTGGTAGTTTGTGTCTTTCAAAGAAATTGTTCATTTTATTGAGGTTCTTAAGCTTATGAGCATGAAGTTATTCATAATATTCTCTTTTGTATTAAACATCTGTAGAATCTATGCCAATCCATCCCTCTTATTCCTGATATTAGCAGTTTGTGTCATGTCTCCTTTTGTCCATAACCAGTCCTGTTAAAGGCTTATCTTTTTTTTTTTTTTTTTTTGTATTCTCAAAGAACTCGTTTTTGGGTTTACTGATTTTTATTTATTTATTTAATTTTTAAGATTTTATTTATTTATTCAACAGAGATAGAGACAGCCAGTGAGAGAGGGAACACAAGCAGGGGGAGTGGGAGAGGAAGAAGCAGGCTCATAGCGGAGGAGCCTGATGTGGGGCTCGATCCCATAACGCCGAGATCACGCCCTGAGCCGAAGGCAGACGCTTAACCGCTGTGCCACCCAGGGGGCCCTATTTTCTATTTCTTATTTCATTGCTTTATACTATGATTTTTAATATATCCTTTCAGTTGCTTATTTTTATTGTATTTGCTGTTCTTTTTCTAGATGGCATTTGGGGATCACTGATTTTAAAATTTTGTTCTTTTTAGTATATCTGTTTATTGCTATAATATTTCCCTAAGTACTACTTTTAGCATCCCACAAACTTTGATTTTTTTTTCCATTTTCACTACATTGAAAATACATTGTTTTTTTCCATATAATTGGGGATTTTTCAGATATCTTTCGTTATTGCTAGTTTAATTATATTTTTCAGAATTTGAAGTAAAAACTCAGTGTAAGTTGATTCCTTTTAAAATGTATTGAGATTTATTTTTTGGTTTAGATTATGTTTCAGCCTTTCTTCCTCTTGCTGGGGTAGTAAAGTAGTAGCTAAAGTAGTATTGACTCGCAAGGTGCATGCTCCTTTTGGGTCTGCAAAAGGAAGTGATAGGGCACTAGAGCTCCCCCTGCTGGCCTCTTGACTTCACTTTTAAAGGTTTCCTTTTATTAATTTTCACACATCCTTATCTTCATTCTACTGTACATAACTTGTAGCTTGTCTTTGTTCCTTGGCTGTTTATAAAAATTTCTATTTCGAGTAATTTGATTAAAACCCTGCATTAAGCTTCTCAGATCTGTGAAGTTTATAGTTTTCATAAAATTAGAGAATGTCAGGCAATTATATCTTAAAGTACTTTTTAAAAAGCTTTTTTTGGAGCCTGAATACCATATATTAGGTTGGTTGAAATTGTACCTATGGTTAATAATACTCTGTTAAATTTTTTTTCTCTCCACATTTCTATTTGATAATTTGTATTGCTTTGTATTCACAGATTCCAACTTGTGTATATCTAATCTGCTATTAATCCATGCAGACATATTTAGTTTTAGCTCTAGAAGTTTGATTTGGGTCTTTTTTATACCACAACTCTACTTCAATTTTTGAACACATGCAATAGAGTTATAGTAACTACTTAAATATATTTGTCTGCTAATTTCTGTCAATTCTGGATGAGTAATGACTTTTCCTCCTCATTATGGGACATATTTTGCTTTTTTTTTATCTCTCTGGTAATCATTGATAACATTCTAGATATTGTGAATTTTTTCTCATGGTACTGAATATTTTATTATTCCTATCAATGCCTTTTAGTGTTATTTGGGATACATTTAAATTACTTGGAATTGGTTTGATCCTTTTTATGGAAAAAATTTTCATTGAAAAACTTAAGACTAAGGTACATTAAATAAAATAAATTTCTGGAGGGAAAAATCAAAGCCCAGAATAGGGAAAAAAAATAGGTAACATTGTCTGGGCAATAGCAGAACCCAGAGAATATATTCCTTTAACTGAAAAATGCTAGGTACTTCATCATTGACCTTTAGATACAAAATGACCTACAAGACATAATTTGTGGTTCTTGGTGTTGAAGTCCACAGGTTAAGCTAGGAAATCTTCAAACCTTTAGCTGAACTCCATAAGGGGTTATCTGGCCCTTGAATTTTTTTTGTCCTTGTTTAAGAGGTAGCAACAGCAACTATCTTCTGGGCAGCTTCTTTCTTGGCATGAGGAAGGGTAGAACAGCCAGAGCTTGGTCCACCTTAGAGTGCAGGGATTCAGTAGACTCTGGCATGTGCAGCAGGTCAGACTTGCCAGTCCTTGTAGTCTTTCTGACTGGTTTGAACGCATTGTTTGGATGAACAGAACGACTGTTCTCCCAGCACCTGCTTTTGTTCCTGGGAGGTGCTGTGGCCAGCATGGAAGTGGCCAGGGGCTCTAGTGCCTTCACATGCAAAGTAGGCTGGGATGCCTGCAAAGGCTGTATGGCAGACAGTGCAAGGGCTGCAGACACTGGGAGCCTATCTGTAAGGTAGCAGCAGCAACAGCAGCATGAGGCGCTAAGTACTGTGCTCTGGCTGTGGGAACACCAACTCTCTGAGTGGCAGTAGGGAGGCCATGAGAGGATGGAACATTACCAGCTGGAGCCAGATGGCAAAGGGTTGGACAAGCACAGACTGGGCGATAGCACATGGTATTCCTCGGAAGCCTTGAAGTCTCCCACCTTGCTGCCAACATAGATTAAGCCTCATTAAGCCTGAGGCTTAATCTATGCCTCATCTGTGCTAACTGGTAAGGTGTATAATGTAAAAGTCTTCCTGGAGCTTGTGGAGCTGCTGGTACAAAGTAGCTCCCAGCTGCAGGCTGAAACTGATTTAAGATGGCTTTGGCCATCTGTTGTATATAGTTGCTGGTCAGGTGAGCCTTTCTGTTTTCCTTCCTGTGGGCCTGGGCAGCATACAATGGCTTAGAGTCACCATGCCTGCATTCATCTCAAGGATTACTTTGATCGCCTCTTTGGGAGAGGAGAAACACAGGAAGCCAAATTCTCGGCTTTTCCCATCCTCCAGCATTACCTTAGCACAGGTGAGTAATCTGAAAGGAGAAAACGCTTCCCTTAATTTATCACCATCAGTGGGATTACGCAAGTTCTTTACGTAGAGATCCACCTCTTGATATCGATGAATTCTCTCACTCCTGCTATTCAAATTTCCACTTTATCTCAACCCATCATTCACTTTTTTCTCTGTAAAGGGCCTATAAATATGACTTCCCCTGTGATTTCTTTCTCATTCATCTCTTCTGGGCTTCTATTGGCATACTCATGCTTTTCACAGCTCACAAAGTCAAAGCATTTGGATTTCCCACCGGGATTTCTCATCACCTTGACACTTAGGGTCTTGCCAAATTGGCTGAAAAGCTCTTTCAGACTCTCATCATTCACCTCTTCCTTGAAGTTTTTGATATCAACATTGGTGAATTCCTTGGCTTGGGCTCCAAATTCAGCTTCCCACTCTGGAGATTTGAATCTGCTCACAAACACTGCAGAGTCATTGAGGAGCATGCAGTTTATCTTCCAGAGGACTTGTCAGCAGCCTCCTGGGTCTCCAAGTGGACAAATGCATAACCCTTAGAGTTGTTCTCATCACAGACCACCTTGCAGGACAGAGTGTTTCCAAAAGCAGAAAAAGTATTCCAAACTGCCTTGTTTCCTAGAGATCTGTCCACGTTCTGGATGAAGACAGTTCTCATACCAGATTTTCTCAAAGACAGAGAATGCATGATACAAAGTGGCTTTCCCTTAATCACATTAAATTTCGTAATGTCCAAGGCACACCCAGCAACAGCAGGCTGCTGGAAGTTGACAGAGTTATAACCCAGGGAGCTCTATGATCATGTTACACAAACTTGAATGGAAAACACAGATACCACAGGACTGAGTTTTTCATCCAGCAAGGCCTCCCTGCCTTCCAAGTGCAGGTCACTCCCATACAGGGGCAGCTGGGGGCTGCAGCATTCATCTCCCTTGCGCCCGCCACCTCAAGCCCCACCAGGAGGATGTCCTGTAGGGATCACACAGGTCAAAGGGGCTCTTCTCAGAGCTGTGGCCCAGGCCACACCCACGGCTGGCACAGATGAAGCTAGGAGAAGCTGTGGCTCAGAGAGACGGAGGACTGCAAAGAGTTCAGGGACAGTTCGGCACAACAGCAACACCACAGACAAGAGGCTCTCAAAACCAATATGACCCTCCTGGGAGTTTGCAATTTTCAGCTGTCCATCAGGATGCTGCCAAATGTTGCTCACAGGGGTCCCCAGGACATGCATTGCTCTGTAGATACAGGCATGGGGCTCTTGGCAGTTTAAGATTACAGCAACCAGTGGAAGGGGGAAACAAAAATTTTTTCAGAGCCACTATGCAAGCCCTGGGTGGACCGACCATGCAGTTGTCCCTTGCACCCAGTGTGGGCAGTTCCCAAGCCTGAGGGAGACTGGGTGCAGCTGCTGCTGGCTCACCAGCCAACCCACAGTGAACCTGGCCAGACGGCTTCCCTGACTGGCGCGCAATAAGGATTCTCACTTTCTTTCCCTTTTCCATTTTATTCAATTTTTTTATTCTAATTTTCTTAATTTTATATGTTTTTTATTTTAAAATATTTATTTTCCTTTCTTTTCTACTCTTCCTCCTCCTCCTTCTTCTTTTTGTTTATTTATTCTTAAAGATTTTATTCTTTATTTATTTGAGAGAGAGAGAGAAAGTGGAGTGAGAGAGAGAGAGAGCATGCATGAGTGGTGGTGGGAGAGGGAAAAGCAGACTCCCTGCTGAGCAGGGAGCCTGAGGAGGTGGGGGGCTCAATTCCAGGATCCTGGGATCATGACCTGAGCAGATGGCAGATGCTTAACTGACTGAGCCACCCAGGTGCCCCTCCTTCCTTTTTTTAAATCTCTCTCTCTTTGGTTAAGCTGCTGGGCCTGAGAGTGACAAGGCCAGAGAGTCTCTGGGCAGAGAGATGGCTTGATTTTTTTTATATCTTGATCTTAAGACTTTTTTAGGTGGGACCAGAACTGAGTTTGGTTCAGCTCTCACTTTTTCCTGAAGCAAGATCCTTCTCTGGGCTCCACCCAATGCCTAAGAATCATAAGAGTTCCCATTGCCTGCTGAAGAGTCATTGCCCGGCTGTATGAGCAGTAGGGACTGCTGTCTTTGATCGTCTCATGTGATGCTGTGGCTTCCAGAACTTTCCTCCAGAACATGCACGCCCTGATCAGTGCTTTGCTGAATATTCAAAGCTAACTGCAGATTTCTTAATTTCTCACTCTATGCATCTTTCTCCTCTTTGTTAATATATCTTCTAAATTGATGCTGCTTCGGTGCCCTTGGAATCTCAGCTCCCTTTCTTCAACTCAGCAGGTTTTTTTCAGCTCATTATTTTTTATTATTTATTTATCTATCTATGTATCTATGTATGTATGTATCTATCATCTATCTATCATCTATCTATCATCTATCTATCTATCTATCTATCTATCTATCATCTATCTATTTATCTATTGTCATTTTGAAGTATGGGGGTCAATCTAGTCCATGTGCATTTCATTGTCTTTTGGCTTTCATGGCTTTATATAAATAGCCAGCTTGTTATTCTTTCTGTTGTTCTGTTAAATGTAGCATGCCCTTATTTTCTTCCTGCTTTTTAAATATTTATGTCACTTTGCTTGTATTGGCTGCTTTATTTCTTCTTCTGTTCTCCTGATAGTATTGTGGCATAGTAATAATGCTGCTTCTCAGAATCAGTGAGGTGAGAGGATGATTATTTTGATGAAATTGTCTGAGTTAGGGCTACATTGCCTTCAGGGATAGAAGACCTGTCCTATATCAATTGCAGGCTTGTCCTCTGTGCTGGACGGTTTTTCCTTATTCACTGAAGGAATGTAGGACTTTTCTCTGTACCTTTTCCTTTTTTTTTTTTAAGATTTTATTTATCTATTTGAAAGAGTGAGAGAGAGAGAGAGCACACGAGAAAGAGGAGGATCACAGGAGAAGCTGAGCAGGGAGCCTGACAAGGGGCTTGATCCCCAGACTCCGGGATCATGACCTGAGCTGAACGCAGATGCTTAACAGACTGAGCCACCCAGGAATCCCATCTCTACCATTTCCTCCAAGACACCCACTTCTTGCATTAACCATTACTTAGTGAAAATCCTTTGGAGTTATTTGGCAGCTGAATGCTTATCAAAAATCCCAATCCCAACAGTTTACATGGTCTTTAAAGTTTCAATTGGTTTTTCCTCCTCCATAAAGTGTCCCTTTGTCTATGACAAGCTTAGTGCTTTTGTTGCCTGTTTTTATACTCAACACATGCCTCAGGGAGGAAAGTTGATTTCTGCCTAGCTAAAAGAACACTACACTCTATGAAATTTAGTTTTTTTAGAGTCTTTTGATTCCCCAGATATCTGGTGTTTAAATATATATATATATGTATGTAATGATGTTTTAAAGTTATCGTTTTATCAAGTTGTTATCTCAGGGCAGATTTGGGGCTGTGGCCTACATCTTAACCAGAGGCAGAATTCCAGGTCTTAATATTTTATGATAATGAATATACTAGCTTCTTAAATCTTCATAAGTTTTTTTAATTTAAATATATCTTCTGTTTGTGCTTGATACCCTCAGGTGTTGGAGTAGTCCACCATAATTTTGTGATTTTACTTTTGGCTAATATTTAGCAATGTTCATTTATCAACTCACCTTTCTGTTTAAAATTTATGTTTACCTGTTCTATAAAGCAATTATTCAAGAGACCTAACAAAAGACTGTCAGTACATGCTATATTTATTTTGGGTGTGGGCTCTTTCTTCCTTCTGGGTACTTAAAGTTATCTGGGGTGGCCCTGTTCTCCCTGAATGACCAAGACTCCTTTTCAATACCTTACGTTCTGGATAAATGCCTCTGTTGCTATCTGCTCTGTATAGTAGAGGTAAGAGATGCTGTGAAAAAAATGTATTTCCCCAGTTAATCATCCTAACACTGCCCCAGACCCACTTATTCTGAGATTGCCAGCTCCTATATACCTCATCCTAGAACTACTCCTCATCCGAGAACTAATTCAAGCTTTGCAGCATTTGATTATATGAAACTTTGAATGTGGTTTTTCTCAGACAATGCAATTTTTTTTGTATTAAACAACAACAAAAAATTTAAATCCTTTCTCTTGATAGCAGTCTTTTTTTACAGAGTATTATGACTATTATAGATTTATTTTCTTCAAATACATACTCACATCATTTTTAAGAATTTGAGGTGAAGTGTGCCGTGTCTGTCATGTTAACCTGATGTCTGAGAATGTATTAATATACACCAAATACACATTACTTGCATTTCTATGTATATGTGTATATTAGTGTCCACATATATTTGTATATACATAGGTCTGCATATATTTATATATAACAATTAAATCACACCTGAAATTATTCCTATAGTCAACAACCTAGATAGATTATCACTATAACATGCTACTACATAGCTAAATGCTGAATACAAGTATACATATGTCAAGAAAAAATCCACTTAGGTTATATTTATAGTGTCTGCACAATCACTTAAAGGAGAAAAGTTACTGAATTAAATACTTGCCACTAAAACCAAAAGTCATATCAATGTATTTGCATTCTGAATAATATTTCGATTGAATTAACAAGTGTTTTGATGCTGTGCAAATAAAACAAAGTCAGTTTTTCATTAAAAAAATCTAAGTTTTTATGGTTTGTCCAACTCTGTGATAAGTGCTGGAGTGCTATGGTGGAGGGATAGATACCATTAGTCTCCCCATGAAATTTACAGTTTAGAAGGGGAGACAGATCATTTAAAATAAAGAAAAATACAAGTTGTAAGTGTTGAAGATTGAGTAGAGTACATGTTAGTTAAGTTATGAAGAGGAAGGTGAAGAGAAAGGGAACAGCAATATTTCAGGCAGCTAAAAAAGCAGTCATAGTTGAGGACTAAAAAGAAATGAGCTATCACATCACAAAATAAACAGAGGAACCATAAGTGCACATGACCAAATGAAATAAGCCAATCTGAAAAGACTACATACTGCGTGATTCTTACTATATGGCACGCTGGAAGAGGTAAAACTCTGGAGATAGGTAAAAAGATTAGTGGTTGCAAGGGGTGTGGCAGTGGAGAGAGATATGTCAGCAGAGCACAGAGGATTTTAGGGTAGCCAAAACACTCTGTATGATAGTATAATGATGGATACATATCATTATAAATTTGTCTACCCTGTAGAATGTTCAATGCCAAGACTGTACATAATGAACTTCGGGTATGGATTTTGAGTGATTATGATGTGTCAGTGCAGGATTCATCCTTGGTAAAAAATGTACCACTCTGGTGTGTGATATTGATCTTGGGGGGGTGGCTGTGGATGAATAGAGGTGATTTATGGGAAACCTCTGTACCTGTATCCCAATTTTATTGTATATCTAAAACTCTTAAAAAATAAAATATTTTTTTAAAAACAGCTATGAAATCAGAACTAGAGGCAAGAGAGATCTTACAGTGAACTCAAAATACATATCATACAGTTGTAACTGTGGGAGTGGCTGAGAGCTGTGTGACAGCCTAGTACAGACAGATGGACAAGGTCAAAGTCATCTCGAGGAAAGTTAAGATAATTTCTTTAGGATAAATTTTTCAGGATTGAATTATTGTCAAAAGTAATGAGTGTTCTTTTTCTCTCTTATAGCCATATGTATGGGAATTAAGTGTACTCACTTAAAAATGCAAATCGGTAATGTAAGTATCAGTTTATTTAACACCCACTTAATTTTCAATGACAAGTGATGCTTCTTGTGCTAGGCATAATAAAAAATAATAAGTGTGAAATCTATTTACTCTGTTCCATTTTGTTTATTTTTATATTCCTGCCATGCCACACTGATTGTCTGCATTTAACAAACTAATATTCACATGACAGTAACTATCATCACATTTTCTTAGACCTATTATGTTTTCATCATAAAGGCTAATTATTCAATCTTTTTTCTTGGCAAATATATGTTTAAAACCACAACATGACAGGCATTATGGCAGGCGCTCATAATAAACCAAAAACAGCTCCTTGCATCCTTTTCCATCGGGGTCTACAGTTGGGAGGAAAGACGGACTTTAATAAAAGAGTCACTCAGATAATCAGAGTTACACTTTTTAAAAGTACTATTGGGCACCTGGGTGGCTCAGTTGGTTAAGCATCCGACTCTTGATTTTGGCTCGGGTCATGATCTCAGGGTCCTGGAATTGAGCCCTGCATCTGACTCCATGCTCAAGTGCAGAGACTGCTTGTCCTTTTCCCTCTTCTCCTCTCCCCACTTGCACTCTCTCTCTCTCAAATAAATAAATATATCTTAAAATTAATTAATTAATTAATTGAAGTGCCATCAAGTAGGAATACAAAGTGCCATAATTTTACATTATAATGGGAAAAACCCCAGAAAGGAAAGTACAGGATTCTTCCATGAGGACATGGAGATAAGCCAGAGAACATGGTGGTGGGAGGCAAAACCTAGCAGGTGGTGGTAGGCAATCATGATATAATGGAATGCATGACATAACTAGATATGCATTTAAAAATAAAATCTCTTTAGTTATAGTGAGTGAGAGTAAAGAGATAAGAACTGATATTAGGAGGTCAGTTTGGAAGATATTACAGAAGTCCAGATAAGAGATGATGGCCACCTAGGAGCAGGTATGATGGTACAATGGAGAAAAAAAGAGAGATAAGAATTTAGGATGAAAAATTAACTAGATTTGGTTATTCAGATTAGAGGTATATATATAGAGAGATTTATAAATCATAAAATATATAAATTTATTAAGAGCAGATTATATAGATTATACATATAGGTACAAAGATTAAAGGATATATATATATAAAGAGATATAGAGAATTTTTTTTCAAATCTTTTGGATCATTTTGATGTTCTATTACTTAATGACTTCTGTGCTTTTGTGATGCTGCTTTTTATTTTATAAGCATTTTATATTTTTATATAGTTGACTTTTGAATAACATGGGGTTAGGCGCACCAACCCTAATGCAGTCTAAATTCCAACTGTAACTTTTGACTTCCCCAGAACTTAACTACTAATAGCCTACTGTTGATTGAAAGCTTCACAAATAACATGAACAGCCAATTAACACATATTTTGTATGTTACAGGTATTATATACTATATTATTACAATAAAGTAAGCTAGACAAAAAATGGTTATTAAGAAAATCATAAGGAAGAGAAAATACATTTACAGCCTTGTACCGTATTTATTGGAAGTATCCCTGTGTAAGAGGATCCATGCAGTTCAAACCCGTGTTGTTCAAGGATCAACTGTATAATAAATATAACATCTAAAGTACTCGAGGACCTAAAGTTACTGGGATGATGTTTCTATTTTTCATTTCTGCCGACCCTCATCCTTTTCGCTTATTTCCTTGTACACTAGATTTTGCTTGTGTGCTTAAATGTGCTCAGTCTTAGTTGGTACATGCCCTGAGGGTTTACATTGGCCCTGCTTTCTTGCAGAGAGAATGTGTATTCCTTTTTATGGGAAGCAAAAATCACTACCAAAACTGGACCAATGTAGTACCCCTCAAGATTCTTAGACTTACTAGTCTAGAGTCCTTTTCTCTTAATGTATCTTAGGTTTACTTACAGAAGTTCCCTTTTTCTCATCTGGCTGCTAATGCAAAGCTTAACTGCTGGATCAGAGTGTTCCTATTGGTGCTCATGTCTGCATAATCCTTTTCATCCACTATTGGTAACTGTCGTTGATACTTGTTATCAGGTAATAGGTTTGGAAAAGAAGGTGATGAGAGGGTCCATGTTTTTATCCCAATTCAGGACCTTCATTTATTTCTATATAAAAAGATCTTCAGTCTACCATCAGCCACTAAACTTTTAGTTTATGAAATTTTTGTACCGTTAAAAGCATTTGTAACATTTGGTATTTTATCATTTTATTCTTACTTATATCATTCAAATGCCAAAAATAAAATTTACTAATTTCCAATATAATAATTCTGCTTTGCAATTCTTATGTTGAATTATTGGGCCATTTTATAAATCTCAGAATAGGGAATCTTAGTGACCTTATTCTTCTATATCCTATAGGCTGTATTTCTATATTTGCTATTTTGCTTCCAAATCATGTTAGATATTTGTTGCTGCATAGAAATTATTCCCAACTAGGCTAAAATATACTGAAATAATAGGGAAACAAAAGAATCATGGAATCTTTAAACAGGTGTGGCATACTGCAGCTATGGGCCAAATCCAGTCTGTCTCCTGATTTTATAAATAAAGATTTATGGGATCACCTCCAAGAACATGCATTATGTATTGTCTATGTCTGCTTTCACACTACAAAGGCAGAGTTGAGACAAGATGACATAGACTGTACAGCTCAGAAAGTTAAAAATATTTACCATCTGGCCCTTTACAGCAAAAATTTGCTTATCCCTGGTTTAAAAGATGATTCAAAAATACAATAAACTATAACTATTGCATTATCATTCAGTTGTCTTATTGCATTTCCCAGAGTTTTTTTCAAAAATGTATAAGACTGAAGATACCATACTTATAGACTATTTTTAAATTTATTTAGCACAACTGAGATTGAATTTTTCATTCTTCACCGATAATGGCAAAGAGAGAAAAGGGCAGAGAAAAGTCATAATTATCAGAAAAATCAAAAGATGAAAGCAAAAAGCAGTACTTGAGACTATAATGAAGATGATAATTTGATTATATAATTGAAATATCAGATACATTTTCAGATGACAGTATCCTATATGAATTTTCTCAAACTCATGAATTTATAAATAGACAATGTATATTGAAGTTAGAAAGGAAATGTGATGTTCATATCAATTTAGTCATTCATCAGGAAGGACTTCATTAAACAATATTTTCTGACAAGATCCTGGCCCATTCCAATTGGTTAGAAAGATATGTCAGAGAAAATTTGTATTCTTCATTATGTTTATGTGCCAAAATTTACTCTTTGGTACTCTGATACTCTTTGGTAGTGGACAAATGATGAAGGCAAGTGAATAATAAAGATGACTGGAAGGAAATAAATGATGTACTAAAAAGGTACTGAAAAATTATGATAAGTCATTCTAAATGATGCTTATAATTAAAAACTGAAAGGTAGTAATATAGCAAAAAAGATGGTACTCTTCTCTTCAAGATTATTATTAGCCATCACAGGTTTCAAAAATTATTTGAGTATTGTATTTTGATGGGCAGTTTCAAGAAGAATCACTAGTGGTGATAAGCTGGAATTGACATATTTGGAATCTCATTCTAGTATTTACAAGATGGATATATTCCAGATTCATACATGACAATTGAAGAGCAGTTATTCACATTCAAAAGACATGACCCATTCTGGTTACATATAAGGAAGTAAATTTTGAGTTTGCTATGGTTAATTTTTTACCACAATTTCTTATAAGTTGCTTTTCATTATTTCTTTATTCTTACTCATATAAAATTAGTAAAATAAGTATAAAGAATTAAAAAGGGTCCATTGGACCCAGAGACTAAATGTTGATGCTTTTATTTCCAAATATATATTCAGTTAATTCCTGGGTACTGGATTTATTTAGTTGAGATTTTTCATGTGACATATTCATTTGCCCTACACTCTGAATGTTATTGACAAATGAAGAACATCCTTTTAATACATTTATTAAAAGACAATTCAAGAAGAAAATTCCCCGAGCATGTCACCTCTTTGTCAAAGGTTGTGATGTGGCAGGGAAAGTGTGAGTAAAGGATGGGGTTACCCTTTAGTGACAGTGAGATACCTCTGCATTACCTTTTCTTCTCCACTTGCTCCCTAGTGCTATGCTAACTTTCCTCCATCTGATCTTTTCTCTGTATTCCCTCATTCTATCACTCTAAGCTATATCCAATGCAGATGAGTCATTAGTAACACTGAGAGTGGACAATATACCCTAGGTGTGATGAAACATAAAATTCGTTGTGAACCACTGTTTTCAGTTGACCACATTCTCACTGAATTCTGTGAACCTTAGGAAATGCATGGTAGGCACAAGTTTTTATAAAATATGTCTTGAGTTCACAAGTCAGAGACTTATCCCCACAGCACTGCTCCAACTTCAATGGCCTTTCCAGACTATGTGATGACACTTAAATGTCTTTACTAAAAACAAATCTAATACCCACTGTGATGAGATTCATGCTATTTGAATATAAGATCCAAAAGATTGAATTCCCCTGATTAGGGAGTATATGAGATTTAATGTCTATTTTCTACTACAACTTCAATTATAATGGTGTATTTTCCCTGGGTTTCTGAGATTTCCAATTTACTCTTCTAGCTTTGGTCTGGGATTGTTTTGTAATTTTGTCTCAAAAATCTAATTTTTAAGTTCTGACATTTTTTAGTTCTGGGAAATGATTTTTATTAGACAAATTTATTAAAAACTAATGAATTATGATTTTATTATAAATTATATTATTAAAAACTAATAAGGTATAGCATATATTTTACTTGATTACTGAAGGATAGAAAGGACAGAATAGAGGGTAGGATAGTCAATGTGACAGAAGCTTAGAAATTATCAGAATTGAGGGAGCATGCATTCTGAACCCATTAATAAAATGTAATCTTTTCATTGGCACAGTGTAGCAAGTGTTCTGGACATTTTTGCTTATTCCTTTGGATTTACTCTCTACTATTCACCACTTGGCTCTGTGCCTTAAGAGGCTGACCTTTATAGACTTCATTATCAGCTTTACTGCTTTCTGGCTTCCTGTTAGGTTTATCCCATGGGATTATACTAGGATATAGGGAATGAAGTGTAGAAAGAAAGAGGTTAAAATGTCTATTATCCCATGTACTTCACTGTTGATTAGGTCCATTTGGCTGTGTTCCTCAGTGGAATACTATAATTCTATTGGGTAGTTCCCTTATAAAGATCCCAATATGCTCTGTTTCTAGTAGCTGAGTACTTCCCCTGCCTCTGCAGGTCTAGGTAGAGACTGGTACTGAACAGACCTAAAAGTAAAAGTATCCCATAGAAGCAGGTGTCTCAGACTTCTCCATGGCACCAGCTTCTAATTCTTCATCACTTTCCATCAATTCATGTTTATAGTTCATGGGGAATTCTACTTAATAGAAGAGGAAAACACATAAGCCTGATTGAGGGATGAATTCACATCATGTGCTGATATTGGCCACAAATGGATGGCCACTGAATTATATCCATACCCAGTGGTGACCCCAAACAATATGGAGAAAGAAAATCATACCAACGAACAGGATTTGTTGACCTTGATAAGAAGAAGAGATGGCTTGCAGTTTGGGTACATATTGATATATAAGTAGCGGTTAATGGGTAGGAAAGCAACAGATTAGAAGATTGGTGACAAGAAGGATTAAGGGAGAAATATGTGAATGGACCCCTTGGACCTAGCACAGTGTATAAAGCTATTCACATTTTATACTGTTGCTCATGAAAAGGCATCCAAACTAGAGGAAGGCCAAAACTCAGATGCGCAAGATGACCCAGACACTCCACTGCTTGCTCAAAAGACTCATGTGCAAAATGGCCTTTTGTGCTACTAATTTTATACAACAGGCATATCTTATTCTATGCATGAGCATGATTTTATGTGCATTACATCCCAGAGCGGCTGTTTACTTAGAAGTCTTACTGAGAGAGACTCACTTCAGAGTTTATTCATGTGGTTGACAACCAGGTTTGACTCTACTTGGTCAATTTTCCAGAGGCCTCCCTCAGTTCTTTGACTCATGGATCTCTTTATAGCACACCTTATGATGTGGAAGGTAGCTTCCATCAGTGAGAATAAGCAAGAGAGCAATATGAAGTACACAACACTGAAGCCACAGTCTTTTTCCAAACCTAATCTTAAAAGTGGCACTCTCACTTTGAGATTCATTAAAATTGATTCATGAGGTCTAGCCTATATTCAAGGCAGAGGGAGTTCAAAGGGGTATGCTTATTGGGGCTCACTGGAAGCCATCACAGATACTGCCTAAGTTAATAATATACAACTTATTGTATAACTTTATTTTTTTCTTTGACCACAAATTCTGGAAGTTCACCTTTATGGAACACAGCTTTTTTTAAAATTTTTAATTAAAAAAAAACCATAATAATGTTATGTTTGGAATACAGCTTCTACCCATCACCCTTTCTGCACTCAGACTTTGGCTGGATCAAAAGTTTTATGAAAGGTGATTGGTCAGTTGTCAAAGACACATTCATTCACAAAATATCTATTTATTACATTTAACATATATATTAAGAAGAAAATTTTGTATTCTATAGAAATTGCTTCATAAATGGTAAAATAATGTTTTATTATATAACAACATAAACCTCAAGTTGTCTGTGGATATTTTGCCCAGATAATATAGAATACAATAAGAGAATGTAGAATGGAATAAGAAAGTAAAATATTCAGAAGATTCTGAGGGTTTAGTAGTAAATGGACTAAGAGAAATAATAACAATATTGACTGAGTATGAACCATGTGCAAGTCAGTGCTTTAAATACACTAGTTGTATTAACTCTCTTAATCCTTACAACACCAGCGGTAGTTACTTTATCACTCAGATTTTAGAAAAAGGACATTAAGGCTGAGAAAGATTAAGTGAGTTCCATAGCCAGAAAATAGGAAGCTGGGATTTGAAGCCAGATATTTAGAGAACAAGAGCTAGAAACTAAACTTGGAAACCGTTCAATGTGGCTGTCAGTTAACTACCTTCCTTCAGTCCCAGACCCACTCAATGAAGACTGTCATTGTCCAATATTTTTTGTGCCCCAATTACTGATCTTAGTTTTATCTCTGTCAAACTCATTTACTAGCTTAACTCTACTAGTCCATCTTTTCAGGTACTAATGATCTGTTCAGTCATTTCAACATATTCAGTTGCGGGCCCTTCCCACCATGAGGTGACATTGAGTGCAAAACTAAGACTAAACAAAGCTCATTCATAAGCTTCCTTCATGTGTATTTCCTATGGCACTGACTGTGTTAGTCTACTAAGGCTGACATAACCAAAGTACCACAGAGTAGGTGACTTAACAGAAATTTATTTTCTCACATTTGGGGTCTAGGAGTCCTAGATCAGGGTGTCAGCAGGATCGGTTTCTTCTGAGGCCTCTCTCCTTGGCTTGTGGGTGTTTCTCGTCTTCCTGTGTCTTCACATGGTCTTTCCTCTGTGGGTATGTGTCTGTGTCCTGTGTGTCTAATCTCCTCTTATTATAAGGACACCAGGCATACTCAGGTCCTATTCTAATGATCTCATTTCACCTTCATTACCTTTTTAAAGACCCTCTTTCCAAATACAGTCACATGAAAGTTATTGGGGGTTAGGACTTCAATGGATGCCCCAGGACTTGATATGGATTTGGGGTGGATACAGTTCAACCTATGATATTGACTAAACAGAAGGAAAAGAGGAACAGAAAATGTAAACAGGAGGGAAATATAACTGTAAAGCTTTTTTTTTTTCCCTTAAGTCACACTGATTTCACATCGGTAAATGTAATAATTCTGCAAAATAATGATGCAACACATTGAATCAAGCACTGTGATATTCTCCTAAGTTTCAAGCCATTATATATTCTGTTGTTAGAGACAAGAAGTCACATTAGGAACTGCAGAAAATAGTGCATATTGATGATTTTTTGGTTTGTTGCTTCTGGGATTGATAGCATATTGGTAAGATTTTAAATGCAAAACACTGTGAAGTCAGAAAAATACAGTTCTATTGTTATAAGACAAAATGCTGAAGTCATAGTCAATCAGCTATTACCAGAGCCATAAGGAAATCATTCAGATAATCTTAACATCAGGTATTATGATCACACAATGAATGTTGACAGCATTGTCCTTTCTGTGATTATTTCTAAATATGAGGTTCTGACAATGGTTGCCATAAAAATCTTCAAGATGTTGTCTATACTAAACCGCCATTTGTTCAGTGAAAGACTGGAATTGCCAGGATTCCAAATATCAGTTACATTTCCAGTTTGCTTAGATAATTAATTAGTATTTATTACCCACGTACTCAAAAATGTTTCTTCCCTTTCCCCATTTTTCTCATATTTTATGCACATACTTATTTCCTATTTTGTGCTGAATAAAAAGGGCCATATTTAACAACGAAGACTCAAAGAGTGGTAGAAATGATTAAAGTACGTAAAGAATAGTAGAATTACAGCCTCAGTAATAATTCCTGAATGCCTTGTACACACCCTACAGTCTTATCGAGGTCCCCACTGACCACAACTAATTTAACATATTCAAAGGTCAATGTTGAAATAGTATCTACTCAAAGGCAAAATACAAATATACAGATATACACACATATACCCAGACAAACATAGAAATTTCAGTTTAAGGAAATGTGTTCTGCTTGTGCAACTGACTTCGTTTGTTTTTTTGTTTTGTTTTGTTTTGTTTTGAGATAATTATAGATTCACGTACAGTGGTAAAAATAATATAGGTCTCATAATACTCTTCACCAACTTTTCCAAAATGGTAATGTATTGCATATTTATAATGATATAAATATCACAACCGGGAAATCAGCATTGTTACAATCTACCAATATGTCCAAATTTCATCATTTTTACTTGCACTTGTGTGTGTGTGTGTGTGTGTGTGTGTGAGATTAGGTCTACTAAATACCATATGTATTAGTATGCCCACCACCACACAACATACTAAACAGTGAAGACACCTAATAGTTTCATCACAGGATTCCTTGTGCTACCCATTGATAGAGCTGCCTCCACCCCCCACTTTACTGCAGGTAATCACTAACTTATTTTCCACCTCTATAATTTCGCCATTGCCAGAATGTTATGGAAATGGACACAGGCATTATTGAACTTTCTGAGATTGGCCTTTTTCATCAGCAGTATCCCCTTGAGATCCATGCCAGTTGTTACGTGTATCAGTACTTTGTATTTTTTTCATTGTTGTATAGTATCCCATGGTATTGATGTACCATATCTATTTAGCCACTTATTTGTTGATGGACATTTGACTTGTTTCCTGTTTTTCACTATTTTAACTAAAGCTGCTATGAATATTTATGTATATGTTTTTATTTCTCCTGGGTAAATACCCACAAATTCAATATATGAGTATATCACAGTAAATTATTCTTTCCTTGGTAATAAATATTTGTGTTGCTTACAGTTTGTTACTATTGCAATCATTTTTTTCATTTGAACATTTTTTGTGTGTGTGTTTCTACAAGTAACTTTATTTTTTTCCCAAGTTTTTATTTAAATTCCAGGTGGTTACCCTACAGTGCAATATTAGTTTCTGGTGTAAAATTAGTGATTCATCACTTAATATACAACACCCGGTGCTCATCACAATAAGTGCCCTCCTTAATATGCATCACTCATTTAGCTCATCCCACCCCCCACCTTCCCTCCAGTAACCATCAGTTTGTTCTCTAAAGTTGAGTCTGTTTTTTGGTTTGCCTCTCTTTTTTCCTCCCTATGTTCATTTGTTTTGTTTCTTAAATTCTGTATGTGAATGAAATCATATGGTATTTGTCTTTCTCTAACTGACTCCTTTTGCTTAGCATAATACTCTCTAGCTCCAACAATGTCATTGCAAATGGCAAGATTTCATTCTTTGTTATGGCTGAGTAATATCCCATTCTGTATATATACACGGCATCTTTATCCATTCATCAGTCAATGGACATTTGGGCTCTTTCTATAATTTGGCTGTTGTCGATAATACTGCTATAAACATCAGGATGCATGTAATCCTTTGAACCAGTATTTTTGTATCCTTTGGGTAAATACTTAGTAGTGTAATTGCTAGATTGTAGGGTAGTTCTATTTTTAACTTTATGAGGAAACTCCATACTGCTTTCCAGAGTGGCTGTACCAGTTTGCATTCCCACCAACAGTGTAAGACGGTGCCCCTTTCTCCACAACCTCCTTTGAACATTTTTGAACTAATTTTTCTAGTGAACTATCTCACAAACTTTATGTATCATCAATAATTGGGAAATAGTGATAAAAAAATCCCTCTCTATTGTCATAGATCTATCAATATCTCCCTGTAGGTCTGTTAGAGTGCAAATTACATATTTTAAGGCAATGGTATTCATTGGATAGAAATTGCAAATTATGTCTTTTTCATTAATTGATTTTTTGGTCCTCATGTAGCAGCCACTTTTATCTTTCGTAATGCTTTTTTTTCCTTTAGTTTATTTTCTTCTTACATTAATATAGCTATACAACTTTATTTCACTTCTATAGGCCTGGTTAATTGTATTCTGCATTCTATTTTCTGCTTTATAAGTGGGGATTTTTAAAAAGCTAATTTGACAATATATAATTTTTCAGTAAGTAGCTAATCCCTATATTATTTATGGTTGGTAATATGTTTGGCTTTATAGCTACCTTATTTAGGGAACTTCTGTCTAGGTTTCTCTCTCAGTTTCTCTCTCTTCTTTTTAGCATTTCTTTTGATTTATTTCTCACTGTGAAATTTCCATTACTCAAAGGTTTTGCATCTGTGATTCTGATGTCTAGCATTTTTTTCTGGCTTTAATGATATCTTATTATTGTTATTTTAAATTTTGTTTTGCTTTGCTTAATATGTGAGCTCATATTTTGGGAGAACATTTGGAACTCTTGAGTCCTGAGCCACAGATCACTTCTTTAGGAAAAAATTAGCATTTCTTTCTGCTAAGTACCTAGTGGCACTATAGACCTGAATCTACCTTTAAATAAATCCTACTGAGGTTTCCAGAAACAGAGATAGTTTGAATTCAGTCTCCAAACCCATGTAAAGCCTGGATTTTGATTACAGATTCCGAAGGGGATATTTTCTATTTTTTCTACCAGCACCAAGTGAAAGCCATGAACATTTCCTTGCAATCCCTTAACAGCAGTGCAAACCTTTTTAAATCTATGAATTTAATCAACAGGTGTTTATTGAGCATCTGTTCTCAGTCTCTTAGAACCTAACCGAGCACCATTCGAAGTGCTTTGATGCATTAGTAAACAACAGGGAGAAACTCCCCTGGCCCTGTGGAATTTTTATCCTATGTGACAGATATAAAATCATAGGTAAATAAATAAATTACATAGTACGTGGATGGTGATAAGTGTGACTGAGGAAAGGATAAAGTAGGGCACATTAAGGAGGGGTAAAGAATCAGTATTTGTCTTCTCTTCATCTTTTCACATATTTTTCCCACCAATGTTAATACTGAACAGGCTTTTCTTTTGAACTGCATGATATGGTTTTATAATTACATGTGTTGTCTACCAACTGCTCATTTTGTGCATGCATTATATCTTTTAATCCTCAAAGCTGTTTGAGAGTACTGGCTATTAGTAGGGAAGCAACTTTCTCACGTTCAAAAAAGCTGGTAAGCAATAAAACTGAAACACAAAAATAGACATAATGATTCCAGTACATTTTAAGTTGTACACAGTGGAACACCAAATAATTCTTAAATAAGCAGACAAGAAAATTCATTGGTTCCTATAATCTAGGAATATGGCCTCTACAGAGAATCTAGAGATTTAGAGGATATCAACTAACTCTTAATCTTTCTTTCCCCTTACGTTAAGTCCTTGGTTCAATTTTTCCCTTTTTTTCTTTGTTAATCTCACTTTCCCTTTTACAATATATGCTTCCTCCATGCAGGGGCTGGGAAGTCTAGAAGGAGGAAATGGCTACAGACTTCCCCAGGATTATGTCATGTCATCATTGGTGGGTGATCCCTTATCGAAAATAGTTTTGTTTTCACAGCTTTCTTCTCTCTGAATGAATCACAGGCACGTCCAAGGATAAATAACTAAACAAGCTAATGAGGTGTGATAATTGGAAGCCCAATCAGAACCAGAGAAGGTAAGAAGGAATTTTCCCAAAGGAAATTTGGAAAGTGCTGCCACATACAGCTGTGTAGTACCCAAGTTATACAATTATCTTGGTGATGAGTGTGATCTTGAAAGGTCTGTAAACAATAAGAGAATACAAATATAAAACAAAACAAAAACAACACAGAAACTATGTCTAAGAAAATATGAGCATCTGCTTACAGGAAAATAGTAAATAGTTTTGTTTTGGATAGTTAAGGTAATTTTCCCTTTCTTTAATATTATTTTAAGACCTATAATGAATCAGTTAAGATACTCCATGACTCACAAATATAATAATTGCCATTCTTGAATAGAGGATATCTAGAATAGAATGTTGTTATTCAAAGTACGGTTTTGGATTCACAGCATCGTCATCACTTGGGACTCATTAGAAATGCAGAATCTCAAGCTCTAACTCAGACTACTGGATCAGTGATTCATATGCACATCAGTTTCGAGTAAAGGTTAAGGGTAGAATCTCCAGGAGTAGCTTGATAAGGTTCTTACTGAGACTTAAACAAGCTTACAAGTGATGTTGGGCAAATTCCTTAAATTCTCTTCGAGTTTTATTATCTTTTAAGTAGGGTGGGGCTGATACAGAAAACTCTTTAATATTTAAAAATATGCATAATGCACTAATAAGAATGCATAACACCTTTAAAAATTCAATTAAAATGGCATTTATTTTTATTAATCTTCAAACTTAGGCCTCTATTCATAACCTTTCTTAGTGGAACACTCATGTGAAAACCGTGGTAGGAAAAAACAAGCGAGCAGCTACACTGTTTAGTATTCCAAGTAGAGTGAGCATTAACATTCTTTTTGATATTTTAGTTTTTGACTTTTAATGACTAGCTCAGGTGCTAATTATCACAAATTTGTTTATATAAAAACCCAATAGATGTATAAAATTGCATAACTTAATATTTATGAAATGCTATTTTCTATAAATATTTAAAGCTGATAAGGCCATTTATAAATTTAAAATGTAAATGTTATACTTTCCTCAGTATTAGTATAAAAACTATAAATAACTATGAGGTGTAGAATTCATTTTCTTTTTTTAGTGTCTTAACCTCATTGTTTTTCATTCTGAAAATATATTTTTTTCTTCTGCAGTAATTTTTTTTGAAATATATTTAGCATAAAATAGTGTGTAAATGTAAGTTGTTGAACATGCTATTTTGATTTTGATACATTTATATAATGTAATATAATTGCCCTTGTAGCAATAATTAACACCTCTATCATGTTACATAATTATCATTTCTCTTTACTGGTTGGGGTAGTTAAGTACTAGCCTGTTAGCAAGAATTGATGATTATAATACGATATTATTATTTATATTCACTAACCACCTAGACTGGTGAAATAGCATTAGGAATTTATTTTTATATTAGTAAACTCTACTTTTGTTTTTTTTAAGTCCAATTGTATATTCAATTTAGTTCTTGTTTATACATCTGATTTTAAGTGCTTCAAAAACAGCTTCAAGTATCACACCTCATTAGATGATTTTAATTACAATTTCAAAAATATATGAATAGTAAACTCATTTTGTCTAGCAGGGATATAGCAAAATAATGCTTTTTTCATTATGTGAAGTAGGCATCATATTTTCATGCTATTCATATCTTCTTTAAAAATTAAAGCCTTTTTCCCCTTGGCTTTCTCTGGTTTCATATTTTATTATGAGTCTGAACTATATAACAAAACACTACTCTTATAGAACACTAATTTCAAAAGATACACCAACATTGATGTACTGAAATTGATTTCAACCTCTGGCCCAAATCATCTTGTCACTCAGAAGGGTTAGCAACTGTCAGTATCTCAGTTATGTCCCACCAACCAAACATGCTTAAAGTACCCAAAAACTGGTTGGGCACTAAATGTATTTCTACTTTAATGATCTATCAATACTGTCTTCTCAATATGGGTTTTTTATTTTTTATATTTTCTAATTCAAATTGTATTTTATTTTATTTTTAAAGATTTTATTTATTTATTTGACAGAGAGAGACAGCCACCAAGAGAAGGAACAGAAGCAGGAGGAGTGGGAAAGGAAGAAGCAGGCTTTTAGCAGAGGAGCCTGATGTGGGGCTCGATCCCAGAACACTGGGATCATGCCCTGAGCTAAAGGCAGATGCTTAATGACGGCACCACTCAGGCGCCCCTCTAATTCAAATTTTAAAAATTAGTATGAACAGTTCAGTAGATTCAGTACATTCAGAATGTGTGCAATCACTGCCCCTGTCTAATTTGAAAATAATTCTGTCAATCCAAAGTAAAACCCCTATCCATTAATAAACTTTTCTCAATTTTTACCACTCTCCCCAATGTCTGCCCTTGGCAACATGAATCCAACCATCAGCATTCTGTCTTCTATTTATTTTGGTTATTTGATATAAACAGAATTAATGAAATATGTGAAATTTTATATCAGGCTTTATAGCATATATCCGTGTTGTAGTATATTCCAGTACTTCATTTCCCTTTATGGCTGAATAATATTCCATTGTATTCCTATGCTACTTTTTGTTTATCCATTCAACAATTGATAGACATTGGACTGTTTCTGCCTTTTGACTATTGTGAATCAATCATCCTCTTATGAATGCATGGTTTGAGTATCTGGTTTGAGTATCTCTTTGCAACTGTGTGATCATATATTTAAGAGTGGAGTTATGGGAGCATATGATAATTCTATGCTTTTTGAGGAGTCACCAACTATTTCCACATAGGCTAGAACATTTTTTATAACCCCACCCCAACTATTTGTGAGGATTCAAATTTTCTTTTAACACGCCAAAACTTATTTCCTGTTCTGTTTAAAAATTATTATTTATTATAGTCATCCGAGTGAGTGTGAAATGGTATCTTGTTGTTTTGAATCACATTTTTCTAAGGAATAATGATGTTGAGCATCTTTATGTGTGCATGTTGACCATTTGCATATATTCCTTGGAGTAATGTCTATCCAAGTCATTTGCACATTTTTCCTAATTAGACTTTTTGTCTTTTCTTTTTATTAGCTGTAAGAATTCTTTATAATCTTGATTCTAGTCCTTATCAGATATATGAGTTGCAAATTTTTTCTCTCATTTATAGATTGTCTTTTCACTATCTTGATAATGTTCTCTGATGCACAAAGTCTCAGTATATAAGTTTATAACTGATCAGTATCAGTTTAGAACTGATAAAGTCAGATTTATCTATTTTTTTTCTTTTGTGCTGCTGTTTTTAGAGTCATATCTAAGAATCCATTGACATATCCAAGGTTATGAAGATTTATCCTTGTGTTTTCTTCTAAGAGTTTTATATTATTAACTCTTTTATATAGGTGGTTGATCCGTTTTTATTTACTTTTATATAGGGCATGAGGTAAAGTTCCAACTTCATTTCTTTACTTGCAGATATTTAGTAATATCAACACCACTGAAGAGACTAATTTATTTTTCCATTCAATAGTATTGGGGCATCTCGGTGGCTCAGTCAGTTAAGCATCTGACTCTTGATTTTGGCTCAGGTCATGATTGCAGGGTCCGGGCATTGAGCTCCACATCAGGCTCTGTACTCAGCAGGGAATCAGCTTGAGGATTCTCTCCCACTCCTTCTCCCTCAATCCCTTCCCCAACTTGTACTCTCTCTCTCTTCATCTCATTAAAATAAATAAATAATGAAAAACAGTATAGATGTTCTTCAAAAAGTTAAAAATAGAGCTACTCTATGACCCAGCAATTGAAGTACTTGGTATTTATCCAACATAGTGATTCAAAGGGGCACATGCCCACCAATGTTTATAGCAGCAATGTCTGCAATAGCCAAAGTATGGAAAGAACCCAGATGTCCATCAACTGATGAATGGCTAAAAAAGATGTAGCCACCAAAAAGAATGAAATCTTGCCATTTGCAGTGACATGGGTGGAAGTTGAGGCTATTATGCTAAGCAAAAGAAGTCAGTCAGAGAAATACAAATACAATATGATTTCACTCATGTGTGGAATTTAAGAAACAAAACAGATGAACATAGGGGAAGGGAAGGAAAAATAAAATAAGACAAAAACAGAGAGGGAGACAAACCATAAGAGACCCTTAACTATGGGAGACAAACTGAGAGCTGCTGGAGGGGAGGAGAGTGGGGAGGGGATAGGGTGTTTGGGTGATGGGGGCATTAAGGAGTGCACTTAAATTAATGAGCACTGGGTGTTGTATGCAAATGATGAATTACTGGGTTCTACCTCTGAAACTAATAATACAGTATGTGTTAATTAAATTGAACTTAAATAAAACATTTTTAAAAATTAAATTAAATTTAAAAATTTTTAAAAATCTAAAAAAAAACCCACTCTTTTCAAAAATCAGTTGACCATGGATGTATGGGTTTATTGCTAGATACTCAATTCTATTCCAGTGGTATATATGTGTATAATCATGACAACACCATAGTTTTGGTTATTGTGATTTTTTTTAAATATTTTTTTTTATTTATTTGAGAGAGAGAGAGTGACCGAGAGAGCACAAGTGGGGGAAGGGGCAGAGGAAGAGGGAAAGGGAGGAGCAGACTCCCTGCTGAGCAGGGATACCCATGTGGGACTCGATCCCTAAGCTGAAGGCAGACACTTAACCAACTGAGCCACCTAGGTGCCCGGTTATTGTGATTTTATACTAGGTTTGAAATCAAGAAATATGTATCCCCAAAACTTGTCCTTCTTTTTCAAGTGCCACTTAAAATTCCATGTGAATTTAGAGTTTGGCTTTCCCATTTTTGCTAGAAATAAATAGGTAGACAGATAAATAAATGGCATTGGGATTTTAATAAGGATTGCATTAAATTTCTAAATTGCTTTGAGTAGTATTAACATCTTAATATGAATTCTTCCAATTTTGAACCAGGAATGGTTTTCCATTTATCTAAGACTCCCTTAGTTTCTCTCAGTAATGTTTGTATTTTTCATTGAACAAATATTTTACCTCCTTAGATAAATTCCTAGATATTTTATTCTTTTGCATACTATCACACCAGGGATTGTTTTTTAAATTTCCTTTTATTATTGTAGAGCTGTGTATTTCTTCCTTCAAGTCTGTCTATGTTTCTTCACGTATTTTGAACTCTATGGTTTGATGCATTCAGGTTTAAAGCTGCTTTAGTCTTCTTGATGAGTTGACACTTCTATCAATATACAATTTCCTCCTTTGTCCCTTGTAACAGTTTTTAACTTAAATCTAGCTTAATTTTTATTAGTTTGGTCACCCTAGCCCTTTTTTGGTTAAAATTTGCATGGGATATCTTTTTTCAGCCTTTCACTTACTTTTTTTATTTGTTTGGTTTTTTTATTGTTGTTTTCAAATTTTTATTTAAATTCTAGACAGTAACATATCGTGTAATATTGGTTTCAGAAGTGGAATTTAGTGATTCATTATTTACATATAACACCCAGTGCTCCTCACCAAAAGTACCCTCCTTAATACATGTCACTCATTTAACCCATCCTGACCCACCTCCCCTCTAGCAACCCTGTTTGTCCTCTGTAGTTAAGAGTCTTTTGTGGTTTGCTTCCCTCTCTTTTTTTCCCTTCTCCTTTGTTCATCTGTTTTGTTTCTTTCACACCACATATGAATGATATCATATTGTATTTGTCTTTCTCTGACTGACTTCTTTTGCTTAGCACAACACACTCTAGCCCCATCTACCTTGTTGCACATGGCAAGATTTCATTCTTTGTTATGGCTAAATAATATTCTATTCTAGATATACCACATCTTTTTTATCTATTCATCAGTTGATGGACATATGGGCTCTTTCCATAATTTGGCTATTGTTGATAATGCTGCTATAAACATCAGGGTGCATGTGTCCCTTTAAATCAGTATTTTTGGTATGCTTTGGGTAAATACCTAGTATCACAATTGCTAGGTTGTAGGGTAGTTCTATTTTTAACTTTCTGAGGAACCTCCATATTGTTTTCCAGAGTGGCTGCATTCCCACTAACAGTGCAAGAGGATTCCCTTTCTCTGCATCCTTGCCAAAATCTGTTTTTTCCTATATTGTTACTTTTAGATATTCTGACAGGTGTGAGGTGCTATCTCATGTCATTTTGATTTGTATTTCCCTGATGATGAGTGATGTTGAGCATTCTTTCATGTGTCTGTTAGTCATTTGTATGTCTTCTTTGGAGAAATGTCTCTTCATATCTTCTGCCCATTTCTTAACTGGACTGTTCCTATTTTGGGTGTTAAGTTTTATATGTTCTTTATATATTTTGGATACTAACCCTTTATCAAATATGTCATTTGCAAACATCCGCCATTCTGTAGGTTGCCTTTTAGTTTTATTTTTTCCTTTGCTCTGCAGAAGCTTTTTTTTCTTGAAGTCCAATAGATCATTTTTGCTTTTGTTTTCCTTGTCTCTGGAGATCTGTCTAGTAAGAAGTTGCTATAACTGAGATCAAAGAGATTTCTGCCTGTGTTCTCCTCTAGGATTTTAATGATTTCCTATCTCACATTTAGGTCTTTCACCCATTTAGAATTTATTTTTGTATGTGGTGTAAGAAAGTAGTCCAGTTTCATTCTTTTGCATGTGGCTGTCCAATTTCCCCAATACAATTTGTTCAAGGGATTGTCTTTTTTCAATTGGGTATCTTTCCTGCTTTGTTGAATATTAGTTGGCTATATAGTTGTAGGTCCATTTCTGGGTTTTCTATTCTGTTCCACTGGTCTAAGTGTCTGTTTTTGTGCCAGTGCCATACTATCTTGATGACTACAGCTTTTATAGTATAGCTTGAAGTATGGAATTGTTATGCCTCCAGCTTTGCTTTTCTTTTTGAATATTGCTTTGACTATTCAGGGTCTTTTGTAGTTCCCTACAATTTTAGATTGTTTGTTCTAGCTCTGTGAAAAATGCTGGTGGTATTTTGACAGGGATTGCATTAAATGTATAGATTGCTTTGAGTAGTATAGGCATTTTAACAAAATTTGTTCTTCCAATCCATGAGCATGGAATGTTTTTCCACTTCTTTGCATCTTCTTCAATTTCTTTCTATGGTTTTCAGAGTACAGATCTTTTCAATCTTTGGTTAGGTTTATTCCTAGGTATCTTATGGTTTTGTGCAATTGTAAATGGGATCAAGTCCTTGATTTCTCTTTCTGCTGCTTCATTATTGGTATATAGAAATGCAACAGATTTCTGTATGTTGATTTTGTATCCTGCAAATTTGCTGAATTCATGTATGAATGTTCATTGTAAGTGAGGTGTTAAAATCCCCTATAATTGTATTGTTATCAATGAGTTTCTTTATATTTGTTATCAATTAATTAATATATTTGGGTGCTCCCAAGTTATACATTTTGATAGTGTTTCATAGTACTTAGATGTTCCTTTTTATTTTATATTCTTTTTGCCCCTTTCATTTCAGTTTGGGACGTTTCTACTAATATAGCCTCAAGAACTCTAGTTATTTCCGTAGCCCTGTCCAGTCTATAAACGAGCATTGAAGATATTCTTCATTAATCAGAGTATGCTTTTAATTCTCTAACATTTCCATTTCACTCTTCCTTAGCATCTGCTTACAGTACATTGCATTCTTTTATGTCATCCACTTTTTCCATTAGAGCTCTTAACATGGTTGTTTGAATTGTCTGTCTCATAATCCCAACATCTGTATTATATTTGAATCTGGTTCTGATGATTGCTTGTTTCTTCGGACTGTGTTTTCTCTTGACTTTGACTACATCATAATTTCTTTATTATAAATAAGATATCTTGTATCGGATAGTAGAATTAAAGTAAACAGGCCTCAAGTGTCAGTATTTACATTAATATGGCTGGCTACAAGTTGGGCTGTGTTTACTTTTATTTTCGGTATTGGTAGGTACTACAATCTTCAGATTTCTTTAATGTTGTTGTCTTTGCCTTTCTTTAGGGTGGTAGGTGCTTATTAGGGTTCTCCAGAGAAATAGAATGAATAAGATGTCTGTCTATCATTTCTCTCTCTCTCTCTCTCTATTATCTATCTATCATCTCTCTCTCTCTCTTTCTCTCTTTATCTATCATCTATCTATATTCACGATTATGGAGGCTGGCAAGTGCAAAATCAGCAGAGAGGGCCATTAGGCTGAAGACCCAGGAAGAGCCAATCTTGTAGTTGAAGTAAGAAGGCAGTTTCCTGGCAGAATTACCTCTTCAGGGGAAGTCATTCTTTTGCTTTATTTATGATGTGGGGATGAGCCCCACCCACATTATGGAGGTAATCTGCTTACTGATTTAAATGTAAATGTCATCCAAAAACACTCCCACAGAAGCATCCAGAATAATGTTTGACAAAATATCTGGGCACCGTAGCCTAGCCAAGTTGACACATAAAAGTAAACATCACACATGTACTTCTTTTCAGAGAGAAGTTGTATCTCACAGATCTTTCAGTTGTAATCCCCTTATACTATACTGGAATTCCTTGGGTGGTGTGGTAAGGTTGTGGGAAGGGACTTTCTATAATGTTCTAACTAAATCTCAGGGTTTTATTTAACCTGTATGTTGGTCCCTGATCTTTTTGAGTGCTTCTCCAGTGGAATCATTTATTTTTCTGCCCTCTGGCTCCTACTCCCTTCCCTGCTTGCAGCATTCCCAATGCATTTCCTTAAATCATTCACTCTTGTTTCCTGAGAGCTACCCTCACTCCAAGTGATACAAGACGGCTAGAGAAGACAGGAGTGTGGGGGATGACCCTTCTCCAATCTGGGATGAAGTTTCAGAGTTAGGATCTGGTTTCTTTCCCCCTATAATCTAGACCTTTTTTTTTTTAGTACTGATGTTTTGTTTGTTTGTTTTTTCTTTTTTTTTAAGATTTTATTTATTTATTTGACAGAGAGAGAGAGAGAGAGCCAGCAAGAGAGGGAACACAAGCAGGGGGTGGGAGAGGAAGAAGCAGTCTCCCAGCAGAGCAGGGTGCCCAATGCAGGGCTCGATCCCAGGACCCTGGGATCATGCCCTGAGCCAAAGGCAGATGCTTAACGACTGAGCCACCCAGGCACCCCATGATGTTTTTCATAGTGCTTACTTTTCTTTTCCTCTGCCAGAGCCGGGAGGAAAGCTTCCCATGAAGAACCTAAAGCGGTTCTGGAGATAAAGCCCAAAGTGTGCCACTCACCAATATTGTGATCTCTATGAGTTAACTGTTACACTAGTTCACACTCAGTCTGTTACCATTCAAGTGTTCCTATCAGTTTTACCTCCTGTGACTTTTGCTCCAGTTAAACAAATTTTTATCTCTATATTCATTTGTCTCCTGCTTTGTGGTGATAGTTTGCCCGGTTTAAGATGTTGGATCAAAAATTTTCTAGGTGCTTTTTGAAATATCTGACATTCGCAGTAAAAGATTATTTTTCAGGGATGTAAATATATCAGGAGCTTCTGACTTTTCTTAATAAAAGAAGCTTGTTTCTAAATGAAATGCATAGAATCCAGTTATTTAAAGAATGCTTGTCCATTATTATCTGGAAGAAAATTTTGCTGGAAAAATTAAATAAATATTTAGTCTTGTTAAAGAGACTTACATTTAGTCTTTATGACATTTTTTCTTTGAAAAGTATGTGTACCATTTCCACTTCAAATCTTTTTGTCTTATTTTATAAATAATTCATAATTCACATATGTCTCTTCTTCCACTAAATAATATTATTAAGAATTTATCCTCGAAGCCCAGGTCCCCCACTCATAAAATATGTATTTTTGGCCCACTCTCTCCTCAAATTTGAGATGCAAACACAGTATTTTCTTTAATAATTTTCTTAGTGCCTAGAGACTGCTTCAGGAATTTTATCCTATGAAGTTTTGATAAAAGCAGTCAAAAAGGTGTGAACTATTTAATTAACAGTTTTATTGAAGATAAAGGGAAGATTAACATTTATGTTGACACCTTGTAATTGAAGGGAGTTTTTATTCAAATAATGAAATTAGGCACCTGACACGTTTGATCCATTTTCATCCTGGTGGCGGAAGGTTAGCTTATATTATATGTCTCTCTATTTATAAATGTCAGGGAGTGTTGTAGGCTAAGATGTGGATAGGTACAAGTAGTTTTAGTAATACTTTTTAATTTTACTCTGATAGATAATTAATCTTTCTTTGACATTAAGGTACTGAATAACATATTCGATTCATTCTGTTTCATTTTTTTCCAGTGACCTAAAAAAAGTAAACCTCAAAAGAAAATATATTTTAATATCTTATGTTAAGCTAGTTTTACTATTTTCCTCATAATATTAAGTTTAATAGTGATTAAAACCCTGAAGGTGACACATGATGCCAGGGCTATTTAAATTGCCCCACAGCATTGAAAGGAAGGGGGAAATTTCAACTTCTTTCTAAAAAACAGGGATTTAACTAAACCTTATAAAAATTGCACATGATAGACAATTCTAAGCCAATCTTACTTGAAACATCAATACACAAATCCCAAATAAAATAGAAACAAACAGAAGTAAATTGCACATTAAAATAGTAACACATAACAACCAAATGGGATTTATTCTAGGAATGAAACACTGGTCATAATTAAGATAGACATTCATATATTTATATTAATAAATCTTAAGAGAAAAATTTAAAAGAGAGAAAAAATAATGTGATAATCTACATACTTGCACAAAAAATATTTGACACAACATAACCCTAAATAAACAACCAAAAGCTATATGAAATAAGAATTCCTGCATCTTTTTCTTACCATGTAAAAGATATTGTCAGCTTAAAAAACAAAATCATACTTATTTATTTATTTATTTATTTATTGTTCCACTAAAGTCAGGAATAGGCAAGAATAGTCATTTCAGTTGAAATGGTATAGTAGGGAGTTTCACGGGCTTGTGTCTCTATAGGAACATTAGGGGAAAAAACAAGGAAAAGTAGAGACCATTTAGAGGGGGAAAAATCAACAAAAATTATCCCTTAGGAGACACAGACATAGACTTACTAGCAAAGACTTTAAATCAACTGTTTTATATATGACCAGAAACTATAAAAAATAAATAAAACATGGCCAAAGAACCAAAGAAAACAGAGAATGGTGTCTTAACAAATTGAGAATAAGAATAAAGAGACAGGATTCATAAAAAGAACCAAATACAAATTCTGGGGTTGAAAAGTACAATAACTGAAATGAAAATTGCACTAAAGGGGTTCAAAAGCAGAAGAAAGAATGAGGAAACTTTATAACAAAACAATTGAAATTACCCATACTGAGAAGTAGAAAGAAAAAGAAAAAAAAGTAAAGATTCTAAGAGACTTGTATAACACTACTGAGCATACCACTATGCACACAATGGGAGTCCCAAAAGAAGAGAGAAATAAAGATGCAAAAGCATATTTGAAGAAATAGGTAGAAAGAGTATTTGAGGAAATAATGGCCACAATTTCCCTATCTATGAATCTACAAGTGAGAAACATGATCAGATTATTGAAAGTCAAAAACAGAGAATCTTAAAACCAGAAAGAGAAGTGATTTTGTAGGGCACTGAAGCTTTCAACATTACACTGTAATAGTAGATACATGATATTATGCATTTGTTAAAACACATGGAACTGTATAACACAAAAGGTGAATTCTAATGTCAACTATGGACTTTAGTTACTAGTCATTTGTCAGTATTGGTTTATCAATTATAACAAATGTACCATACTAATACAAGATGTTAATAATAGGAGAAACTGGTAGGTGAATAGGGTGGGTTGTAAAATATGGGAACTCTCTGTACCCTCTGCTCATTATTCTGGAAACTTAAAAACACTGTAAGTAGTAAAGTATATTATTTAACAAAAATCTACAGGAAAGAAAGAATAACCACTGTTTCTATTATAATTTAACTATGTACTGGAGCTATTAACCAATGCAATCAGGTAAGAGAAATCAACCAGAGGCATGAGAAATGGAGAAAAATAATTAAAAACATATGCTTTTATAAGTGTCAACAGGGAAACACTGCAGAGTTACAAAGCATACATTGGATAGTGGTAGCCATGGGGAAAGACAGCTAGGTGGCCATTTCAAGCAATACAAAGTTGTGTAGATTTGATGACTACTTGTTCTTGGTGGAAATCAATGATCCTTGGAAGGACATATGAGCCATTGTGAGTAGTAAGATTAGTTGAAAGTGGCCATAAGTCTGTTCCTTGATACAGCTTCCTCTCCCACATCCCTCACTAATTTCATCCTTCTTCAAAAAATCATGTATTGATGGTGTTCTAAGAGACATCAGGGAGTTAGAATAATATTTGGTGATTGGTATCATTTGGATGTAACTGATGAGTATGAGATCAGAGCATAATTCTCAGATATTTAGTTCAGGCAGACTGGCTGGTAAGTCTTAACAAAAGAGGAAAGACAGAAAAGAAGTTTTAAAAGAAAATAGGCTATATTCACTTGTCCTATAAGAGCCCATACACTCTTCAGGTAAAGTTATTTGGTAGATAATAGCTTATTTGGATTAGGTATCAGAAACATATATGCATGGGTGATACATACATATGAATGGACAATGCAAATAATATGAATGGCTGATGAAATTCATCGAAAGCATGAAGTAATTGGAGATGCACAATGTGTAAGATTCTCTAGAAATGTGTTCAGAGAGATGAAAAGGGAACATAAATATTTAACATACATGCATAGATCTTGTGGAAATGAATGATATAGCATAGTCAGGGAGAAAGAATGTAGTTCAGAAGCAAATGATGCTTCTGGAGGCCCAGTAAAGGGGACCCATAAAAGGGTCAGTCCTGCAAAAAGCCACCAAATAGTCAAGATGAAGATGGTTAGAAACTAAAAATGTGGTGGGTTAATTAGTAAATGTATATATGAATTGTACATAATATGTAAACCTGGGTGGTACCATGAAGGACCATAGGATGGTAGAGGGTAACCCATTGTCAAAAGAATATTTTTAATGATGGAAACAAAAATGCTACATGCTGAGAGAATGAGAGTAAGGTAGTATATAGAAGTGGATCTCACTATTTTAAACCTTTCACAAAGTACATATTATGAAGTATAATTTCATTGATACATCATAATACATCATTCAAACAGTAACTCTGGGGCTAGGAAGGATAATTAATTGAGGGGAGAACAGAAAACCAAGAATATAGCAATGATGATATATGTGTGGCTTGAACCCATTGCCCTACTCATATTATCCAACCTCACTCCCAATTACAGCTACCAATGAAAGCAGCTATGTGGTTGTCACCACCTGTATGCCAAACAACTTCCATATAAGAGAAATAATGTTCAACTTATTTAAAATTGATCACTCTGACATATTTATAAAAAAATAAGAAAACATATACAGGAAGATGAGCTAGTCAATAGATGTGCTCATTAAATTTTTAAATAAACACTAGAAACAGATGCCTAAAGAAAAAAAGCAAAACAAAACAAAATTCCCATTAGAGTTAAAGAGAAGTTTTGTGTTCTTGCAAGGTAAGAAACATAGAAAAAAAAAGAGTTTTTTGGTGATTCTCACTATTTGTTATTAAAATAAAATATAACAGCCTAAAAGATAATAATCACATAAGACTTTGGTCTGCACACTCAGCATAAGGTCCTCATCTTTTCTAGCAAATCTCTTTGTCTTTTCTTTTCATTTGAGAGTAATATTTCTATCTCTAAACAGATTACAGGAATGAAAAGAATCACTATTTCTTCTCTGTCACTTCCTCATACGCTGGGGGAAAGTTATATTTCAGTAACACCCTCAAATTATTATGTTTACCCTATCCTTTAAAACATACATATTTGAGAAAATGAAATGCCAAGGACTCCCATGGCAACACTTTTTTTTGCAACCCTCATGTTGAAAAAGTTTCTTTGTAATATCTAGGCTGAATGCTTCTATTACAGTTGAAGCTAATTTTCTTCAGCTCTATCCTTAGTGAAGATAGAGGGCAATTTTCCCCAATAAAATGCTTTTGAATACAGGTTAATTTACCTTAATTCTCCTCTTTCCCATATAAACTGTTTCATTAGCCTTTTTCCATAGAGGCTACTAAGGGCTTTTGTCACCCTTACAAATCTGAGAATGAAGTGTCTCAAACTTTAAGTCATAGATGTCACAAATCCTAATTAGAAAAAATATAACTTTAAATTATTTTTATTATGTTATTACTCCACATATATCTGTATACAACTGTATCCAAATACCATACTTGCATTTTAAAAATCAGCACTCTGTTATTTTCTCATGCTTATTTTATTGAGTACTGAAATTTCTGTGCATTTTCCCAAAATATCATATAGTATAGATTATATGTGTAGATAGTCTTTTCAAAGTGTAGAGAAAAGAAAGAATTTATCCTGATAGAAATAGCTGTAGATGGAAAAACAGACTACAAACCAGTGGCAGAAGAAATATTTAGCAAAAAGATTAACATCGAATCCAGAAAGTTTGTAAAACAAACACACACCAATAAAATGTTGATGCTCTTCAGATATGCTGCAAGGTAGTAATTCCAGGAAAGAAAAGCATGAGCCAACGATCAAATGATTATACCTGACCTCCCCTTAGAATATCTTCAGGTGCCTTGAAAGATTCAAGTAGCAAACTCAAATGTTGACAGCTGTGCTAGCCAATAAAGTAGCCATTAGCTGCATGTGGCTGCTGAGCCTTGAATGTTACTAGTCTGGATTAAGATGCTGTAATGCAAATTATACACTGGAATGTGAAAGTCTTAGGATGAAAACAAGAATGTGAAGTACCTTATTATTATTAACATTATTTATAATGTTTTGTGTTGATTATATATTAAAATGATAAAATTGTATATTTAGGTCAAAGAAAATAGACTAAAATTAATCTCATTAAAAATTTTTTGTGGCAAGTAGGAGATTTAAATTACACATATGGATTGCATTTATGGCTCATATGCTATTTCTTACTGGATAGTACTGGTCTGGAGGAAGGATTGGCAAACTATAGCTGTGGGTCAAATCTGTACCATTGATAGTTTTGGTAAAAGAAGTTTTATTGGAACATTGTCATGCCCACTACCCCCCCCCTGTTTATCTATAATCTAAGGACATTTTTTTATTACAGTGGTGAGTGGAATAATAGTGATAAAAGTTATATTTCCAAGTATCTTTCTCTAATTCATGTTCAGTTTAATAACAGTTGTGGTCAGAGAAGATACTTAGTATTATATAAATCTTCTAGAAGCTATTAGGATTTGTTTTGTGGCTCAGCATATGTTCTCATTTGGTGAGCATTTCGTGTGCACTTAGATGAATGTATTCATCTATTTTTAATTAGATGTTTTATAATCGCCAATTAGGTCAAGTTGGTTGGCAATATTGTTTCAGTCTTGTATATTTCTACTAATTTACTATATAATTGTTCTATCAATTACTGACAGTAGAATGTTGAAATCTCCATATATATTTGAGGATTTTTCCCTTTACATTTCCATATTTTGCTTAAACAATTTTAAGATGGGTTTTAAGTCCATAGGCTTTAGGATGGTCATGTTTTCTTGACCAATTAGTCCTTTCTTCATTATGGACCTCTTATCTATGGTAATATTCATTTCTCTGAAGTCTAATTCTTCTGTGGTAATATAGTCATTCAACTGTTTTATTTATTTTTAGTTTTGACTTAATGTTTGTATGGTTTATCTTTTTCATCCACTAGTCCTTCACTTTGTATCTATATTTGATTTCTTATTTAAATTAGATTTCTCTCAGACCACATATAGTTGACTCTTTATTCTATCCAACCCAATAATCTCTGTCTTTAAGCTTGTCTATTTAAACCATCTACATTTAATGTGAGTACATGGTTAAGCTTAAATCTGTCATCTTAATTTTTTTCTATTTGTCTTATATGTACTTTGTTCTATTTTTTCCTATATCTCAATCATCTCTTGGACTAATTTCCTTAATGTTTATATTTTATCTCTGCTAGTATTTTATCAGTTCTCCCCTTTCTCTTGTTTAGTGGTTGCTCTAAGTTAACTAAATAAAATCTATCTTTAATTAATATATTGTTATACCACTTCATTTATTATATGAGCAACTTACAGGAATATATATGAATTCTACCTCCCATTCTTTGTGCAATTATTTTCAGATATTTTACTTCTACTCACTGTTAAGCTCCACACTACATTGAGTGCTTTTTTTTTATTTACTACATTGAGTGCTTTTTTTAATTTAAAATGTCAATCATTTTTTAAAGAGATTAATAAATGACAAAAGTTTTTAAATTTACTTATACTTTTACCAATTTCATTCCTTTGTGAAGATTTAAATTTCCCTCATATAATTTTTCTTCTTCCTGAAAGACTTCTTTACTATTTCTTTTAGTGTAGGTTTCCTGACAGTGAAATCTCTCAGCCTTTATAGATCTGAAAAAGTCTTTATTTTGCCTTTAACTTTGAAAAACATCTTTGGTGGGTAAAGAATTTTAGTTTATGTATATATTTTTTTTCTTTCAGTACTTTAAAAACATATCTCCATTTTGTTCTGACCTATAATTTTTCTTAGGAGAAATCAGCAGCTATTATTCTTCCATATTTAATGGGCAATTTTTCCACTGGTTTTCTTTATGATTATATCTCATCAGTTTTCAGAAATTTCATTATATTTTCATATAGTTATATTTCTGTTTATTCTCCTTTTGTTTATTTAATTTCTTGGATATATATCCTTTTCCAAGAATTTCAATTATGCCTATATTAGACTACCTAATACGGTTCCATGGGTCACTGTTACTCTGTTCAATTTTTAAGTTCTTTTTCTTTTGGGGAAAAATTTTTGGATAATTTCTATTGTTATGAATTCAAGTATGTTGCTCTTTGGTTTTGCATCAACTAATCTGCAGTTAATCTCACCCAAGTTTTTTGGGTGTTGTTTTTTTTTTAATGTCATATACTATATATTTCATCTTTAGCGTTTTATTTGAGTCTTTATATCTTCCATTAGTCACCTTATGATTGTTATGGTTTCTTCAACCTTCTTAAACATATACAGTATATTTATAATTCATTTTTTGAAATTCTTGTTTGATAGCTTCATCTTTATCATCTCTATATAAGTTTCTGTTGATTGTTTTTTCATCTGTTTATGGGTCTTATTTTCATGTTTTTTTTAATGCCTCAACATTTTTTTATTGGATGCTATACATTAGAATTTTATGTTGTTGGTTGTTGTATTTCTTTCAAAAAAAGTTTAACTGTTTTGACAAATAGTTAAGTTACTTCGAATCCGTTGGATCTCTTTGAGGTTTGCTTTCAAGAGTTGGTAATGTCCATACAGGTAACATGGCCTTAGAGGTTTTATCCACCCTTTCTTGTGTGGACCCAAACTACTGCTGGTCCTGTTATGACATTAGAAATTTTCTATTCATTTATGGCAGCTCTCTGCCTAGAGTCAAGCATTTTTCTCATGTATAAACAGATCAGTACTCAATTAAAAGATCATGGGGAAACCTTTGTAGATCTCTGGAGCTCTGTCTCCCTGTGAAACTCCAGCCTCCATTCTAGCTGCCTTGTCCTCCCTGAAATCTGAACTGCATCTCTTCAACTCATTGAGATTAGTAGGCTCTGTTTAGGTTCTCCCTCCCTACCCTGCAGAATAAAATTTGTTTCTAGCATAAATCAGAAGCTATTGTTGGGTTGACCTTGTTTCTTCCTTTTTTTCTCCAGGAATATAGTGTTGTGCTATCTTTTGTCTAGTACCTGAAAACTATATTCCACATATTTTGTCAAATTTCTCGTTGTTTAATGTATTATTACACACTGTTCAGAACTGGAGTTCCCTTTAATTTCTTTTTAAAATTTTTACAATTGTTTCTTCTCATTTTATTTTTCTTTTTAGCCATTATCCATTATTCATTTTTGTGTTCCTTTTAGTTTTTTTCTTTATGCTGAAATGTTTGTTTTTAAATTTCCAACTCTGTCTGAAATATATCATTTTATTCCTGAGTTTTTCTAATTTTGCTGTGTTTTATTTCTTCTATCATTTTGTAAGTGCATTTTGTTATGGTTTGAAACAGTAGGTGACATTTTAATCTGTTTTATGGGAAAGTCTTTCTGGTATTCTTTCATTGCTAGTGGGAATGTTGTGCTGCTCTTCAGTCATTCTTGATGAGTCTGTGTGGAATTAGATATTAATATTTTTATGTGGCTTGCATTTTATGTAAAACTAGTTTTCCTGAAGTCAACATGAGGCAATATTCAGTGTAACATTTTAACTTCTCAAAGCACTCTCTTCTGTTGTTTAGTCATTTGTTTTTGAGGTTCCCTGGACCTCCCTCCATTAGTTTTATCTGAGATTTTGCTTTCCTTTGTTTTAAGATTCTAGTCCTACTCACTTTTGTTTCTGCCTTGAGTACTTCCTGCTTACTGTGGGAACCTGAAACTTTGTCCTCGCCGATCAGTTGTCAGAGATCACAGAAATTAGAGAGCTTGGGCTCTTCAATCTCTCCTACCTTGGACCCATTGTGCTAAAAGAACTTTAAGATTGAGCAAAAGTGACCCTAGTTTCAGCTGCTCTACTGCCCCAGTTTTATTTAATTACCTGTACGCTGTTTTGTTCTCAGGTTTATCATCTGCCTCATGTATTTCTTTTGATTCTTTCTGCACAGACATTGACAGCATGCAAGTGTTATGACTGTTGGTGGATTTTCTCCATCCACTTATAGTTTGAGGTTTGTAAGGATATCTTGTCACTTAGCTTTTATGTAACTGAAGTCCTGAATTAGAGATTCTGGAAAATTTTAAAAGTATTTATACCACCACTACTGCTATCATCCAAGTAATACCACCATTCATGCTATCATCTCAAAAGGATACTTTTGCTTTATTTGCAAAACAGGAAGAGTAGTTTAGATCATGAATAGCCTACATTCTTAATCACCTTCTAAATAGTTACCTCAATTCCCATGTTTCTTCTTTTTTTCTGTAGTTGCAAATGTGCTTTATACTATATTATTGTTGTTGTCATTCAAATGTATTTATGTCTGATATTTTTCCTTTTATGAGAACTTTGCTAAGGCTGGCTCAGTCAGTGTGGTTCTAAGATATGAATTTTGTAAATAGAGCATCCCTGACCTGAGTGGAAATAGTAACAAAAATCTAGAGAATATGTAAAGTAACAAGCCAGTGTAAAGAAACATATGAAGAAAAACAACAAGTTTGGCAAACCAGAGAAGGTAATCTCAAAAAAATCTGTTAATACCATTGTTTTGCTGGTGGGAACACTAGGATTCAAATTTCTCTTGGGAAACTTTTTTTTGGCTGCCATGCTTGAGGTGATTTGAAATGATTTTGAAATTGGCTTCTGTTACATAGCTATCTTCAGGGTGATAGTTACTCCATAAACATCCCACTGACATTTGGAGATAAATAAGCAGTTTTGTTTAAAAATATTCTCAAGGTTATCTTAAAAAATAGATCTCTGTAGAGTTTAAAAATGATGAAGTATACATATTAAAGCTTATACATCTTTTGGGTTTTTAGAGAACCCCTTAGTTATCTTTGTCAGAGAATCTACTCCACTCTTTGAAAAATGTCTGTTTTTGTATCCATCTCCCTCCACTGCTATGCAAGAACCATGTCTTTTTCACTATTTTAAATCATACCCATAAATAGGATACAATATAAAATCATCATATAAAAATCCCAGACCAATGCACCAGACCTGTGCTTAAATTTAATTAATTTGCCTGACAGTATGAAAATGGAAGAGCTCACTTAAAACAGGGAGCTATAATCCAGTCAGTGGTTATAGTGCGATTAACTGCTTTAAAGCCTACTTTGCTTGAGGGTAACTATTCATTGATTTCTGCAAGAGAGTGATGGAAAGGATCAGGCTACAATTGTGCAGTTCTGTGAAGGTTTTAGAATTGTTAATGCCAAGGAAAATACTACTCCATTACTGGTTAAGGAAAATCAATTATTACTGCTGCATAGAAGGAGATATGGATTGAATGTGGTTCCTTCCAAACAGAAGCTGGTGAAGGTGCTAAACAAAAGATTAGACTGTCTGCAAATGATACTCCACTATCTCCACATTTTCTGATTTCACAATGTATTGATAAAATAATTTTAAACATTCTTTCACTATATGTATGACTTCAAATTACCAGTAGAGAGTACCTCTGGGCCATGTACACACTATCCATTAGCTAGTTCAACATTTGCTATATTAGAAAATACATTTCTATTTTCAGATTTTCACTTTAATAATTGTGTTTTTTTTCTCTTTTATTTGGCAAGATATAATTAGATTAATAAATTTGTTCCCATGCAAATAGTCAAACAAAAAAGCTCTTAATATAAGAAGTGTCAGAATTTTTGTTCATTTGTAGTTATTTTATTCATGTAGTCAATTCAAGATTTCTTTGCAAGATACATTCTTACTCACTTCCACATATTATGAAATTTAGTGTGGATAATTTTGTTAAATTAACCTTAATGTAACACTGGTACTTTGCTTGTTCTTACGGCCAGTGCATCTCTTTTTACATGTGAAGGTACCAGGCCAATCTTTGTATTAAATGACAGAAAAGCTTACTAACTGCCTTATCTTCAGAATGAAAATAAATAGAAACAGAAGATCTAAGATTTTCTTCATATCGTGGTGAAATATGTGGTCAATCTGTTGTTCCAATTGTTTATTTTTGATTATGTAGTTTGTGCTTTAAGTGTCATATCCAGAAAAGTCATTGCTAAGACCCATATCAAGGAGCTTCATTCCCATGTTTTCTTCCAGGAGTTTCATGGTTTCAGGTCTTACATTTGAGTCTTTATTGTTTTTAAGATTTTATTTATTTATTTGACAGAGATAGAGACAGCCAGCAAGAGAGGGAACACAAGCAGGGGGAGTGGGAGAAGAAGAAGCAGGCTCATAGCTGAAGAGCCTGATGTGGGGCTCGATCACATAACGCCGGGATCACGCCCTGAGTCGAAGGCAGATGCTTAACAACTGCACCACCCAGGCACCCCTACATTTGAGTCTTTAATCCATGTTGAGTTAATTTTTGTGAGTCATGTAAGATATGAGTCTAGTTTTATTCTTTTATATGTGAATATCCAATCATCTCAGCACCATTTATTGAAAAGACTGTCTTTTCTCCATTTAGTATTCTTGGCTCATCAAATATTAGTTGACCCTGTATGCTTGGGTTTGTTTCTGGGCTCTCAATTCTGTTCCATTGACCTACTTGTCTTTTTATATGCCAGTATCATACTATATGTTGATGTTAATGACTACAGCTTTATAATATAGCTTGAAATCAGAAAACTTGATGACTCCTGCTTTATTCTTTCTTGGGATTTCTCTGGCTATTTGTTTTTGTTTTTTTTTTTTGTTTTTTTTTTTTTGTGATTCCATATAAGTTTTAGGATTGTTTTTCCTACTTCTGTAAAAAATGCCACATAATTTTGGTAAGGATTATACTGAATTTATAGATGTTTTTGTATATAGACATTTTAACAATATTCTTCCAATCCATTAACAGGATACCATTCCATTATTTTTATCTTCATTGATTTCTTTCATCAGTGTCTTGTACTTTTCAGAGTAGAGATCTTTCACTTCCTACTTAAATTTATTTCTAACCATTTTATTTTTGATGCTATTGTAAATGGGATCAATTTCTTTATTTCCACCAGAGGACAAATAGTAGCAATCAGGAGCTGTCTTTTCAAATTTTTTAATACTTAAAGTAAGTATAGTTTTCTATTTGTGCCAGGTGAACAGCTGTTCTGTCTTCACATCCATAGTTCAATGAAGTTATTTAATTTATAGTGACATGATCACAGGTGCCACAAGGTTAGAGCCAAGACTATATAACACAACTATAGGACAAATGACCCATGTCTCTCCTTTATAGGGCCTTCAAGGGCCATTTAAAAAAAATACAAAGTAAACTCACTTATGTCAGCTGTGGAAACTGTAGCTTTGAGCAAAAGATTGCTTGTCAAATTTTTTATAGAGACAGCTTGTTTTTTGTGAGGCAGAAGAAGTTGGGTGATGGGAGAGAAGGGGTAACAAAAAAGTGAGCAAATTATGATCAAGTATTATTTATAACCTATCCCCTGGTGAAAGAAGAAGTATACTTGGGGAAAACTGGATCATGGGAACCCCTAGTGGGATAGAAATATGTGTATGTACTGAAGTAGGTGAGAGCTGACATCAGGTCCCTATGCACAGTGATGCCACATAACTACACCATCTGTATTTCAGAACACAAAAAATGAAGAAACTGCATGAGGTTCTAACTGCTCAGCTTACAGACACATTGCGTGACATGCAATGAAAAGGACGAACATGATTTGTTCTTTTATTAAGAACAGTTGAGAAGCATCCTGTGTCACTGCACTGAAAGAAACTACATGTGCCCAGAATAAATACATTGCCTGATATTCAATTTAGAGAAAAGCAAGCCTGGAAGACTGCCCTTGTTTAAAAGCTGAACAAAACAGGCTGTTAACCTTGGGATAACCTTGATTCTGGGCCCCAATTCAAAATGTTCACAAAAGCCCTACTTAGCCAATGTTAATTATTAAATTTAGAAATCTTATAAGAGAATAACGGTTTCATTAATTATATTAATTTAAATGATTTGTTATGTGCATATTCCATCGTGTGTGTTTGTGTGTGTGTGTAATAGGTACATTCATTTTTGATCACATAAACATTTCAAAGGCAAAGGTATTAGATAGTATACAGATATATTCATTTATAAGTGCTGGTCCACAGTTTAGTACAGGTCTTTGAAAAGATATTTATGGTCCACAGTAAAATGAAAAATTTAATTTAATTTAACTTTATTTTAAAAGGTTAAAGCAAATTTATAACAAAGCTAAATATATTTAACATGTTGACTTCTATTCTGAGATTATGATTTCAGCAATTTTCCAAATACCGATGTATAAAAAGTTGCTTGTGCAAACTGTGGCAAAGGCACACAATATATAGTAATAAAAAAAGATGTAGGAGTCTTCTATGAACTGATATAAGGTGATGTCACTAAATTTTAATATGGACTAGAAGTTAAGTAATCATATTTTGTCATTAAATTTTTTTATTAATTGTGCTATGATTTTCTATGATAAGTATTCAACACTTTGGATTATATGTTAATGTAAAATTTATGGAATTATTAAATTTGAAATTCATTTTCTCTTTATCCCAAAAATTGTAAATAAATTTAAAAATGTATTAAAAATAAGTATATATTTATAAACTAATAATGCTTAAGAACTAATAATCCCAATATGAGGAATTTGTGCTAGAGAGAAGACTTAAACTTGAAAAATGTTCATAGAGATAAGTTATAATTGTGAAGAAATAGAACCATTTTACATGTATGAGTATTAGAAAAAGTTAGATAAATTTAATTTTATTTGAGTATTATTTATTAGGACATGATTCTAACATATTTGATCAATTATATGGAAAAAGCAAGATACAGTTTGCTTTAAATTGTTTAAAAAGCAAATCCAAGTAATAGGGACAAAATGATGAAAGCATGGCAAAATACAAATAGTTTTCCTTGGAACTTATAAAATACATTTACATATTTTAAAAAATTTCTCTTAATGAACTTATAGTGCAATGTGTTTTCTGGTTCACTGGGGAATTTTAAGTAAGGTTTTTGAGCAAGAGTTTTCCTTTCTCCCCCTCAGTGACTAATTTCACCTTTTCTCTTGCTGAATTTGGTTTACAATTTGTACAGCCCAATATTTGAAAACACCTCTCCTAAATGTTGTGAGGATACATTTGTCTGAGATGATAAGTTAGAGTAGTAAGGAGTGTTTCTTTCTCCACCTCCAACAGGATCCCCCTTGCTCCCAGAGCTCAAGGCCAGCCCCATAACCTACTAGGACCCCAAAACTGGTGGTGTGGGTAGGTAAACAGAACTGCAAATGTTTGCATTTCCATGTCATCAAGGCATTACTTTAACAATGGTTATAACTATAAGAGATGTTCCCACATGCAATTAGGTGATCCAAATAACTACTGCTTTATATCCTGATTTAATTAACTTGAAAAATTATTCAAAACAAAGATCGTTTTCCCTGTACTAAGCCTCGAATTCCTATCTCTCTCGTTAGAACATCTCAATTACTTCTGCTGGAAACAATCAAAACCAAAGACAAAAAGAATAAATAGTTGCTCATCAAAAATCTGAAATTGTTCATCAAAATAAGAAAGAATGCCAGCAAGATAAACTAAAAACAACCCAGAACAAATGTAGGGGAGGGAATAATATGGAAAACAAAAGAAAATGAGGTTTATTTTTTTCTAAAGCCCACTTGCCTAACTCCAGCTCTGTCTCTGTCTTTCTATCTCTGTTTCATGTGTGTATTTGTGTGTGTGTGTGTGTGTGTGTGTGTGTGTGTGTGTGTGCACTTCAGATGGGAATTTGTGTGGCCAGGGCTAAACAGGTGGACTAACTTTGAAGCCTCCTGCAGCGCCAACAGAAAATTTGTGAATGGGAAGACACTGCTGTGCCCTAAAAATGTTTAAAAGCCAATTTGGCTAACAGGCCCCTGGGAAAATAATAAAGCCAATCCTCATTTGAAATCTTGCAGGAAAGTAAAAGATAAAAAGGCTGCTGCTACTATATCAGATGCAGAGGTGACAAAAGAAATTTCCCAGCTCTGCAGGAGGCAATATGGTAAGCTCCTAATGTAATGTATTCCAGGTGAAAGCTGCTGCAGTTGACAATTACAAAAACGATTATTTATTGTGTTACCAACTGGGTAATGTGTGGGACAGCAGGGAACAAGGAAAGGCTTGCTTTCGCTATAGCCTCTTTCAGTTTTGATTATGGTAGAAAATGGTACTATTTATCTCACTCACCACTTTTAAGAGCGAGCCCGGGGTATGGTTCATTGAAACCAAACTAGAAGGTAACAGTAATTCACTAAGGAATAAGAGACTAGCAAGTTTAAAGAGAAATTCAGAGGTGATTGAGGATGTGTACAATGATTATGTATGTATATAAAGTACAATATATTATTTCTCTAGGTATTCACTTCTTGTGACAACTGTAATGTCAATATTTTAATTGAGAAATATTTTAATGCAAATTCATAAATCTTTAAATCTAACATTTAACATATAAGTGTTTTAAGTTAAAATGCCACATACTAATCAATTTCATAGTCAATCAGTAGCAGTTTTTCTTTTATATGAAATCTTGAATTTATTATAAACATTTCCTGACTATCAGAAACGTTAATTTTGCATTATATAGAAATGTCATATTTCTAAACAGAATTATACCAGGTAGTGAATATTTTCACAGGAGAGCTCTCTTGCTGACTGAGGTTTACTACAATTATCTTTCATGTGGAATTTTTCTTTCAGAAATGGCTACTATAAAGAGGACCATAAGAAATGACTTTTTTTATTCAAAATTTTTGCATTCTCTCATTCAAAAATGAAAGAAATCTCATTTTTTTACAGTATTTTAAATTTAGATGGGATTTGAACACATCAATTCTGTTAGTATTATGAAGAAGCAAATAAAAAGTACTTATAAAAGACAACATTCAGCAAAATTAGATTTTGCATCTGCCACCAGCTCAAGGCCAGCACTCTACTGGTGCCCTAATTCATTAAATCCGATTCATTGATTAACACCAAAACACACATCAACAGTCTACTATGGGCCAGGTACTGTTTTCAGCACAACTGGTCCGCTTAATCTCCTCTGTCCTACATCATCAACCTCTCCTTCTGTCTTACTATTTCCTAGAAGCCTATATTCAAGTGTGTCCACTCTGAAGCAAATAGAAGAAATAAGCTCACTCCTTGATCTTGACTCCAGTTGCTCTTCTCCTAATGAATTTCTTCTTCTCAGAAGCATAGTCCAGCCACTGTCTCCATGCCTTCACATCACAGTCCCATACAGCTTTCATGCCCCTACCACTCTCCTGCTATATATTTTGCAAAAATCGTCAATGATATTTTTGAATATCAGATGCAATGGAAATATTCAGTCATGTTATTATTTTTATAATTGTCACAGCTTACTATATCGTTTTTGAAATCTGCACTAGGCTAAATGCTTTATACTCATTACATGATTTGACTTTCACAACATCACTACAAGGCACATTTTTTTTTTAAAGCTCAGTCTCCTGGCTTTTTTTTTGTTTTAAGATTTTATTTATTTATTTGACAGAGACAGCCAGCGAGAGAGGGAACACAAGCAGGGGGGGTGGGAGAGGAAGAAGCAGGCTCATAGCGGAGGAGCCTGATGTGGGGCTCGATCCCAGAACACCGGGATCATGCCCTGAGCCGAAGGCAGACGCTTAACGACTGAGCCACCCAGGCGCCCCAAGGCACATGGTTTTAAACATATTTTATTTATGAAGAAATGATGCTCACGGAAAATTCTTAGGGAGGGGAAAGTTTCCGTATGATAATATAATGGTGGATATATGTCATGATATATTCATTCAAAAACTATAGAATGTACAACACCAAGAGTGAAAGGTAATGTAAACTATGGACTTTGGGTGATTATCATGTGTCAGTATAGGTTCATCAGTTAGAACAAATGTACACTCTGGTGAAGGATGTGGATCATGGGGGAGACTATGCATTTGTGGGGGGAAAGAGTATATGAAAATCTCTATACCGTTCCCCCAATTTTTCTGTCAACCTAAAACTGTTTTCAAAAATGAAGTTTACATTAAAAAAATAATGCCCACAAAACCCAGTAACTTATTCAATGATGACAACAATTCATGACTGAGCTGAGATCTGGACCCAAGTGTGACAGATTTTGAGGGTCATTTCTCAACCTTTACACTACTTCTCTTCACAGAGTCAAACTGTGTTTTGAAACTTTGTGCCTTACCAGCTTCATTAACTCCACTCTCTTCTGAAACTTACCCCAGATGTCCTCATTTTCCATGCTCCTAAAAATGAAGTCTTTCTCATGTCGCTACATCAAGATGGAGGGAAAGAGGCCAATCTTCAGTTCCCTTTCTTTGCATTCTACAAATTCTCCAATGGAGGTTTCCTCAAGTGGGATTAGCCAGATTATAGCTACAGACCTCCAACGACCTGTAGGACATATCAGCTTGAATGTCCTGGGATAGCTCACACCCCACAGGGCCACAGTGCAATTCATCTTTTCTCTCTAACACACTTCTGGTATTCTGAAATCTCATTTGTTGGAACATGAACGTGACATCATCATGTCTTTCACGCCTAACTGCCAACTAAGTGCCAAGTTCTGCTGAATTTACTTGTTGTATTTATCTTGACTCTGCGTTCTACTCTTCCTGCTACAAACCCTAAATAATTTTCATGCCTTCATCCTGTCTTCCCTGGATAGCTCCAGTCATTTTGTTATTATCTTTTTGCCTCAAAAATGTCCCTTCAAACTAATCTTACAAAAATTTCCATGGACAAATAAATTCATCTACAATCCCACCCAGCTTAAACCTTAAAAAAAGTAGCGCATGATCCCTCGGACACACAGGGTGGTGGGTGATATTACCACAGTACACATCTTCAGTCTCATTGCATGCACCCTCTATGTTTGACCTGGATACTGTTATAGTTTCTATGCAGACAGCCTGGTATGTTTTGATTCTGTGCTTTTGTGTATGCATTCCAATCCACTCCAATAGTCAAGTCAGAGGTAGAAACACTTTAAGCATAAAACACATATTTATTGAAATGAATAGGATGTGAAATACGTCTTTACCTCATGATTTTTAACATCAAATAATCTGTTTCAGGAATTTCTGGGGTTATTATTTTGATAGATGCTAAATGAGTAGCCTGTAGAGTTTCTTGGTCAAACAATTTGGGAAATCTGGAATAAAGTTAAATATATGTATTTAATAAAGGATTCCTAGGGCCATTGATACACTGGTTTCTTATGATTCTCTAAAACAATGAGAATATAGAGCTTTCAGTATGATTATTACATAAAATAGGATGCAATAAACTGGAACTCCAACAATGTTGTAGTGCTTTAAAAGGGTATAAAGTATTACACAGATTTCTAAATTACTTTCTAATGACTTGGAAATTAGGCCAAGTAATAACTCTACTATGGCTTGTAAGTGTTCAAGTGAAAGCAAGAGTCATATATTTCTCACTTTAAATCAAAAGCCTGAAATGATCAAGCTTATGGGGAAAGGCATGTTGAAAGTCGAGAGGCCAAAAGCTAGGCCTCTTGCACCAGTAGTCAATGGAAAGGAAAAGTTCCTGAAGGAAATCAAAAGTGCCATTCCAGTGAACACACGAATGATAAGAAACTGAAACAGCCTTATTGCTGATATGGAGAAAGTTTTAGTGTTCTAGATATTGTTGTGCCTCAGGGAATAGGAAGGCCTAAGGACAGGGGGAGAGATGAGGGAAATACAAGTGGCTGCAGCAGTCAGAACACATACAGCATACCAGTTAAGTTTGCTTTCTTACAATGGCATGGTTTGTGGCATGCCAAAACAATTGCAATGATAACATCCAAAATCACTGATCACAGATCACCATAACAAATATAATAATAATGAGAAAGTTGGAACAATTGCAAGACTTACTGAAATGTGACACAGATACACAAAGTGAGCAAATACTGGAAAAATGGGACTGACAAATGTGCTTGATTTAGGGTAGCCACAAACCTTTAATGTGAAGCGTAATAAAATAAGGTATGCTTGTACAATGATATCTCAAGTAAGAGGGGAATTATGGAACAATCGATATATTAGGGAGAAATTATTGATTTTTCATGGTAAAACTATATTTCTAAAGTCAGCTTAAAGAAAGAAAGGAAACACAATTAAAAAATGGAAAATCCCTGAAGGGCAATTCCATGGAAGAGAAGCCATATGGTCAGTAAATATGAGCAAGGCTGTTCAACCTCACACTTGGACATGTGAAGTAACATTTCCCACATTTCTGAGTCTTGGATAAATATTTGTTAAGAAATTATGTTGGTGGGGGAAGATAAGTAGTGCACCACGTTTTTTTTTCTTTTAGAATACAAACTATTGGCCAAAACTCTATATTCCATCATTGTTAGAACAGATAAATTTCCAAATATTAATTTGAGAAGATGATATGCAACAGTTAAAACAGGCAAATCAAATATGGATATAATAATATTTGGGTTAAAAATGAAGAAAATAAATATGTTTGTTTATAAAATTCATAAAGTAATTTAAAATTAAAATATAAAACTATATTTAAAATAAAATTTTATTTAAAATTTACGTATTTATAAAAAATAAAAATACATTTTCAAAATATACCACTTAATGTATACTAATGTAACCTCTACTTATGGATATTATAAAAGATGACAAAAATAGTAAAATAAGCAGGAAATTCTTCTCTTTCTATTTCTCCTTTCTTCTTAGAGGCAGTCATTAACGTAAATTTAGTGTGGATCTAGTCAATGTTTTTAGTACATGCATGTGTAAATTTGAGTGTGCTGTGGGCATTTACCCTGCCATTTGACCCTCTAACAGATTCCACTGGAGCTTTTATTGAATTTAAATCAATTCTCCAGAATAACTGCCATTTCCTTTTCCATCCACATTCTTGCCTTAATCTCTCTTTCACAATTTCCAAATATGAGGAACACATCAGTGAAAATGAACAGCCTCAAGTAAAAACTGATAATGACTAAAATTGTCTGTGGTAGAGTTCACTGAGTCAAAATTGAAAGGAGATTAAATTTAGATCTTGAAAAAATTTAGGTTTGCAAAATTTGCTCATGGAAATTTGGGTTTGGTAGACATAATGGCCATAATAGTACTCTAACACTGACTGAAGCCATGCCTTGTAAATTTTTATACAGAAAATGAAACCTGGCCTTGTGAAAACTTTTGTTTAAATTATTCAATATTAAAAGATTTATCAAGATGAAACTAATCTTAGTATAATAAAAATTCACATACTTTTAGGAAATTGATCAAGCAATTAAGTAGCTTGAAAAAATAATGTAATACTGTGACTATGGATAAAATTCTAATGAAATGTTTTATGTACAATGGCCTTGAATGTTAGAGGATCATGACTTTCTGTCCTAAACAAGTCTTTTAATTTCCACAAAGCTTGATTTGCATCTACATTCCCTTTCCACATGAACCCCACAGTCATGCTTAAAAACTGTTCCTGGCAATTCCAATTTTGATCCCTTGTGCTGTCCTTTCCCTCCATCAAGCACCACATTATAGTGAGTCCAGTCATGTATTCAGCATTTTCTTCTTTCTGATCCCAATGGTATAGCTAGTTCCCCATTTTAAGATCTTATAATGATATAGTTAATAAACCAATATTAATATTGAGTAGTCCTGTCTGAACAGACTCCCTTTGGCTTATGAGTTTTTTCAAGCTTTCCTTGTTTTGATTACCATGACAGAATTTGTTGTTTTCTGGTAATAAGACTGGGTTTATAGGTTTTAGGGAGGAAAACCAGAGAAGTAAAGTGCCCTTTTCATTACACATCAAAGATAAATACTGTCAACATGATTTATAACTGTTGATGTTGACCTTGGTCACTTGGCAAGGGTAGCATTTGTCAGGTTTCCCCACTTCTGAAAAGTGTAGAGACCTCCTAGTAACTCTGGTCCCTAGGAGTTTCTCACTTTAAAACTTGTCCATACTCAGCCTCTGTCAATTAGACAAAATTACCATTTAAGTATTCCTACTCCTTTTTGGTTATGGCAACTTCTGCTCCAGGTAAGATCTTGGCTGTGACTCTGGATTTCCTGCCTCTCCCAATTTTGGAGTAGCTGTTTGTTTGGCGACTCAGTTCTTGAATGGGTCCAGAAAAATAAATTGATTTTCATTTGGCTCTGCTTTTTCTGTGGTACAGACAGGAGTGATGACTTCCAAGCTCACTGAGTTCTTTCTTAAATGTATCTCTCATGATTCAAAAATGAAACTAGGGTTGAGAATCATCACTTTATATTCTTTAAATATTTGCCTTTATAAATTCAAGGATCTGTTCATATAATTTCAGTTCTCAAACATCTCTTGATGATTCTTTCTTCTGTATGAAAACAATTCCAAATTATGTAGCCAAGAATAAAAGAGTTCCCAAATTTTCTTCTAACCTCCTTTCTCCAGCTTCATCTTTTTCTATTTAAAGTTCACAGAATCTTATCTTCTAGACAAATTTACAGTGTACTTTTTAAATTTACAATGAACATACTCATCACTTCCCTTATGTACCTTCCAAATTTCTATTAACCATAAAAGTCTTTGGTGAAATATTACTACCTGTATCAAGTCCCTCTTAAATTCACAGGCAACTCAGTTTCTCATTCCTGTCCATTTTCTTAAAACTATTTATCTTATAGGCATGATTTATATCAGCTAAAGAATTAAATATTATATTACACAATATTCAACATAGAAATAATTAAAATGTTAACTTATTCATATATTTTCTTCTGAAACAGACAACCTTCTTTGGGGTGGGAAGGTAGAATATCTGTTCCCTGCAATAATTGTATAGTACAGTGTCCATCGTCCACTAAATAAGTGTTTATTACACATATTTGAAAAAGTTGAATAATTAAATTCAACACAGACTTTATTATCAGAAATTGCTAACATTTATTGTATTAATGTATTTAATATAACCACAAAACTTAACCCAAAGCCATCGTTGAATTTAATTGCTTTTCCCCTTTTTATTTTCTTGACCAGTTAGTTTACAAACATATTTGCCTTCATAGACTTCTTATAAAAGATTCAAGGTACTCAAAGTTAAGGATTATTACATTAAAGGATTATCAAATTGAATAAAATACAGTGATCTTACTCTAAGTAGGAAATAATGATTCATTTTATGATTAAAAACAAAATGTCTGATTCTCTTTTCAATATATAGAATAATTTGAAAATTAAGTGTTTATTAAAGGATCATGTTTCATGAAAAAAATATACATTTTTTTCAATTGTTGACATTATAAGGCTCTTAATGCTTTTGTCAAGTAGTACGAGTACGTAATATTTCCTTCATCTAGCAATTCCTTAATCACCAAACACTGCAACCTAAAGCTCGGTGACTTGCCTCTGCACATGACAACAAGTAGAATTTTCAGATCTGTGAGAGGTTTGCCCATTGCAGGTGCTGCCTCTGTGTGTGTGTGTGTGTGTGTGTGTGTGTGTGTGTGTGTGTCTGTGTGTCTGTGTTGGAGCAACACTGAATACTATGTCTGAATGATCTGTTCTATTGTTACTTCATTTAATAGAAATGTAATTTCTTACTTTCCACCTCAATTTGCTCTTGGATCTTAATTGCACAATGTAAAAAATGAAGTCACTGAGTCAATGGTTAACACGTGGGACTTTCAGCTGCTTTCTAAGAAATACAGGCAATAAAATTTATTGCAATGATTTATAACTACACTATAATAATTTTAATTCAGTGTTTTCATTGAATAACCTAGTAAGGAGGCAGTCATATAATCCACTGTAGAACAAAATGGAATGTCTGAGAGGCTGAAGATATACTGAGCATTTAGTCTCTGTTAAACAGGTGAAACGTAATTGTCATTATAACAATATTTAGTATCTAATAAAACTGGTTATCTACTGCTTTGGTTTATCAGTCAGGTCATAGGGTTCAAGCATTAAAGTCAAATAAAAGTTATATCTCTTTCAAACAAAGGTACACTGCCAGCATCTTCAACCAGAGTATAATAAAACTGCCCAGCATACAACTGACCAGAACACCTTTTAGTATCATATTTACAGCAGCTCATAATCAAAGCTAATAAAAACATCATTTAAGGTAGCCAAACAAGAAGCTAGAAATATTGTGAACATTTTAACACATTAGTTTAACAATTAGTATGAAAAAAAAATGTTCAACACCTAACGTGTGTTTAAGTGCTTTCATTAGAAATAATTTCATTCCCTCATAAATTTAAACATTAACTCTGAATACATTCAATTGACTTTAAAGCTGTGATATGTGATTCTCATTTTTATCCTTATAGATTTTTCTCTCTCTAGAGTCCACTGATATAATGGGGCTATACTTTTTAATAATACATTCCTTCTTTTTCACTGAAAATAATTTAGGAATATTGTCATTTTCTATGCAACTCTCATCAAAACAATGACACTTTCTTAGAATTCTTAAGATCAGTCCTTTTTTTCTCTACTTGGCAAAAAAATAACACATATTTCTGATTCCCAGCCATTCTGAAGTCTGTCATATAAACTAAGCCTTTATAATGCAGAACTCATTGTACACAGGACAGACTACAGTGAACAGTCACAGAGAGGCAGAAAGTGTACAAAATGTGAACTGGAACTTCTGTTAAAGAATATTTAAAGGTCAAAGCCCTGTTCTTTCATTATGAGTGTGCTCAGGGGAAATAACACTGTGTCGGTTCTCCCCAGTGTCTGACGTGTTCCTTGACAATAAGTCAATAGGTATCAGAAGTTTGTTAACTCTTTCAGCACCTTGGGAGCAATTTAACATTTTACAATATTTTATATTACATTTCACTAATGTAATACCCTGGTATACTTTTACCTTAAAAGCTGATGTAAATACAAAGATGAAATGCACTAGATTTATCAGATTGCAGACAAAATTTCTATCTCAATAGTTTCTCCTGGTTTGCTGAGAAGTCTGCCACAGCATTTCAAAATCTGTAAAACTGCTGCTATGTTTCACTTTTCCATCCAAGGGATGCCAATGACGTGACAAGGATCAAGTTTTGAACATAAGCTTTGAACACTTGCAAAGCTGTAAGTTTTCTTGGGCATTTATGTTGCATATTAACCTTAAATATGGATATTAAAGATATATACACACATATACACATTTTAAGTTAAAAATTATTAATAGTTTTTGCATGTTGTAATCTGCTAGGCACTAGCAGGTTATCAGAAGTCTCTCTTTTTCACCAAAAACAAAAGAAAAACAAAACGAAAAATACAGCATTTCATTCCAGTCAAAAAATAGTACAATAAATGTGAAACTAGTACTTTCAATTTCTATTACAACTATAGATACCTGAAGAAAAATGATGCTTTAAAACAGTAAATAGAGTCAAAACCATTTAATTTTTATCCAAAGATAGTGTTCTAGTTCTGTGTTTTGTCCAAATTTGTTAACCTCTTTGAGCCATGGATCTTCATATAAAAACAGAATGAATCAATCTATCTCACAGAATTGTAAATGTAAATAAAATGATGTATAGTAAATGCAAGCAAAATCATAGTTCTGTAGAAGAATTCAGTAACAGTTTGTTTCACATGTGGTCATATGGATGATATACATTCTGAATTCCTGCATATCTGCAAATATCCCTTTAATTTCAGCAGGCAAAATACCTTGCTTGTATACATCATTTTATTAATTTCAGTCCTTTATTCTTAATATTCTGTTGATGTTATTTCAATAATTCAGGTAAGAACACTGATACCAGCCTATTTTTTTCTTTAATAGATAGTATGTTCTTCCCAAGATTACCTGCAGAATTTTATTCTTATCTTTGAAATGTAGGAATTTGAGAACTTGTAGGAACCATCCCTGTATGGATGGTATATTTCTCTTCTAATTAATCTACGCTAGAACTTGAACTCTTTGGGATATGAAATTGCATGTCTTTCCTCAGCTTAGGAACACTATATTTTATTATTGATTTAATAATTTCCCTTCTCTATCAGCCCTTTTTATATCTCTAAATATCTTATTTACTTATAAGATCTATACCTATCATCTTATCTTCTTTGTAAGTTTTCTATCATATTTTTGCCCTGGGCTTAGAAGTATGTATTCCTCTCCACCTTCTAAGACATGTAAATGTAACCATTGAGAATACCTACTGAATTTCAAGTTTAAAAATTTAAGATTCAGATCAGATGAGCACTGGGTGTTATACGCAACTAGTGAATCATTGAACAGTACATCAAAAGCTAATGATGTACTACATGTTGGCTAATTGAACTAATTCACTAACTAACAAGTAAATAAATAAAATTTAAAAAATAAAGATTCAGTTATAATTTTTTTAAATACTGTGCTTAAATCTCAAGTACTTCCATTATGTTATTCAATTTTAAAATTATTGTTCAAGTTACATCTCCTCAAGAAACCATATTTTTTTCGTTTCGAACATCTATTGTGTTTGATCTTCTACGTAGTTTCTAGGTTCCCTTAGATACGCTGTCAATTTGTTTTCTGTTTTGTATGCCCATTAGTGATTGAAGGAAATTATTGGGGCACCACATCAGCAATCTAAAATGTGAGTGAAGATAAAGAATTGTGTATTAAGCTAGGTGCTCTGAAGAGCAGGTGTCAACATGAGACACTGGATGTGAAGAGATTTATTAGGGGAAATGCTTGTGAAGGAAATGGTGGATAAGCCAGAGAAGGGTGGTATAGCTGACTGACAGTGATGCAGATCTGGATCCTGTTAGACACTGCGAAGGGAGGACAGTTGGGTAGATGATTATTTTAGGGAAAACAAAACTGTGGTGCAGGTTTAAGAATGTTTAGTAAGGCAAATGCAAATCCCTCAGGCCAAAGTTTCCCATTAACGGAGATTGTCTCCTGGGAACCAGCCTGCCTTAGTATCCCTGCCGTAACTAGTCTTTGACTTAGAGCAGCCCATGAGAGTTGGAAGGAACTCTGCAAGGAACCATAGTGATGAATTTCGGAGTATAGGAGCTAGAGGCATTAGTCAATTGTGCTTCCCAAAGTAGAAGTTCTGAGAAGTAGGTTTTCATTACCTACACAAATTATCCTCCTCTCAAATTATATTCCCAGTTGTCTTTGCTGGGCCCATTCTCTCTGATTTCCTTGAACACTCAGTTGTCTGTACATCTTCACCTAAACTTCCAGGGGCCAGAAAAAAACATTACAGTTGTCTAGTCTTAATGCCGGTCCTACCTCTACAGAACTGTGGATCCACACTGGGTACTTCCAGAGCCACAGGCTCACTAACATCCAGCTGCTGCTACTGCTTGTCTTTGCAGACATTGGAGTGATGGGTAGTGAAAATAAATATGGATTCATGTTCTCATGACAAATTTCATGGTATATTCCTGTCTGTTCTTTTAGACTATGAAATTCTTGAAGGTGAGAAGTGTCTTACTGCTGATTAAATTGCTAACATCTATCACAATGCTTCCATGTCAACGTTGTTGAAGGCAGAATTAGTTATTTGTATGCTGTGTAATTGTGGTCTAGGTTTACTTTACTGAACGTATATCCTGGTAGTTTTATTTTGGTGTTTCTATTTTTTCTTCTATGGTTCAATCAGTGACTGTATTACAATCCCATATGCTCAGTAATTTATAGTACAAAAAAACACTGTCCATAAATTGCACAGCGTACTAGAAGAGCTTCAGGACAATATTATACTATTTTCTTTAAGTTGAAAAACAATAATTTGTACTATCATCACAGAAAAAAATTTACTAATGCTTACAAAAAGTTGACACTAAAAATATACAGTTTCACTTTCTAAATAACTCAGCATATACCACCACCTTATTATATAGCAATCATTACCCTTATCAGCTGTGGGAAAGTTCATCCATATAAAAACCAGTTATTTCAAAGTAGAGTTCAGGTATGCCAGAGCAGAACTGTGCCTTGAGTTACTTTAGTATATCATGTAAAAGGAACAAATTGATAATTCATAATATTCTACTAAATAAGAACATGAGAAACCTCAAAATAATTTAGTGTTCTAAAATTACTCTGAAAATTGTTTGACTATGTTTAGTCTCATTTTTCCAATGAAAATGGGACCAATGGCACTCCACCAGGAAAACAGGAATGATTGTAATCCTCTTTTACGTTTTGAGATACTCTGAAGGAGCAAAACATTTTGCTGTGACCCTCATATGGCCTTAGCTCACAAGTATTCTTCACCAGACCTCTTGCTATAAACTCAAATTTTCTAACCAGCACTTCTAAGTCATAAGAACAATGACTCTTCCTTTGAAGAATCATGTTTGAACACTATGTCTTAAACTAGCTGAACTTAAGGCTGACTCTTCTTGCTAAAGCCCTACAAGATTTCCTTTCTTTCCCAGGGTAGTACACCCTGTTGGAGTGGTTCTCATGTTGAAGCATGCCTACCGGTGATCTCGTTGATTTCTGTGACATTATTTAGTGACATGACTCAGAAGAGGTTTTGACCTTTTGTTACGCCACTGCATCCACTTTAACAAGGTAGAATAGCCTGGAGATGCTTCTCAGAGGCCTAGTATTTAGACAGCTAAGTCATTCTCTTAACATATTATCTGCTCCTGTGCATTGAGTACCATAGATTTTTTTTTTTAATTTTCCCTCCTGTCTTTGAATAAGACAGGATATTTAATTTTATTCGTTTTCTGTTTTTTGTTTTGTTTTGTTTTGTTTTACTCAGGGATATGACCAGTGAGGTGCAATTGTAGTGCTGAGATTTTGAAGACCTGATTATCTGTATTGATTGCTCCCAACTTTATAGCATGAGTAATAGAATACCTATGATGAATTTCCAAGTTACTGTCTGGCTTCTTACATGTATAATTATTATTGTGTCAATAGAACCAGACATTTGAAGCTCTGGCAAAACATATTTTATCTTATTATTATTATTATTATTATTATTATTATTTTAATCCCTATCAGCTTCCCCTCTGGTAACCTTCTCTTTGAAATATATTTTAAATTAAATGTTTACTTTGCAATAATTGTAGATTTGCTTGTGGTCACAAGAAATCATATGGAGAAATCCAATCTACTCTTTATTTATTTTCCCCAAGGTGATATCTTGTAAAAGTATAGGACAATATCAAAACCAGGATATTATAAAATTTACTTATTTAGATTTCCCCAGTTTTATTTGTATTCATTTATACATGCATGTGAGTATTTAGCTCTATAAAACTTCATCAGGTGTGTACATTTTTTGTCCACCAAAATAATGAAGAAACAGAACAATTCCATTACCAAGATTCCCTTTATAACTATACCAAACTTAGCCAAGCCTGCTCAGTTGCTAACTCCTGGCAAACATCAATCTGTTCTGCATTTCTAAAATATTGCCTTTTCAAAAATGTTGTACAAATGGAATTACAAAGTATTTAACTTTTTTAGATTGGCTTTTTCCATTTAGTATATATCCATGGAGATTCATCCAAGTTTTATATGTTCCTTTTTATTGTTGAATAGTAATTCATGATATGGATGTACCACGGTTTATTGATCACCTGTTGAGGATATCAGGGTTGTTTCTACTTTCTATTTATGGTTAAAAAAATCAAATATAAACATTCAAGTATAGAATTATTGTGAAGGTAATTTTTTATTTCTCTGGGATAAATGCTTCAAGAGAGGAATTGTGTTGAATGGTAATTTTACACTTAGAGTTTTAATAAAAGAGCCAAACTATTTTCCAGAGTGGCTGTATCATTTTACTACACATTTGTCATTTATTCACACATTTCTACTAGCAATGTAGGAGAGATCCATATTCTCCACACCCTTCCCAGCATTTGGTGTTGCCACCATATCTATATATACATATATATCTTATTTTAGCTATTCTGATATTGCATAATGATTTCTCATTTTGTTTTTAATTCGTGTTTATCTGATACTTAATGATATTGAAATCTATCCTTGTACTTATTTTTCATCTGTGTATCTTCTTCAGTGAAATGTGTATCCATGACTTTTGTTCATGTTCTAATTGCATTATTTTTTGTTTGTTGAGTTTTGTAATTCTTTACATATGGTAGATACAAGTCCTTGGTTGGGCATGTGCTTTGCAACTATTTTCTCCTAGTATGTAACTTTTATTTTCATCCTCTTAAGTCTTTCATGAAACAACTGTTTTTACTTATAAAGTCTGATTTCACACTTTTTTTCATTTTATAGATCTTGTTTTTTCATGTTAAGGCTAAGAATTCTTTGCCTAAACCTAGATCCCAAAGATTCTCTCCAAAGTTCCTTTTCTAAAAGTTTTATCATTTTTTATATTTATAGCTGTGATCCATTTTGAGTTAATTCTTGTACAAGTTGTAATAAATAGAGGTTGATTTTTTTTTCACCTAAACGTCTAATTGCTCCAGCATCATTTGTTGGAAAGGCTATTTTTTTTCCATTGAATTTTTTTTTTGTACCTGTGTCGAAAACCAGTTCAGCAGATCAGTGTATATAGAAGATACATGTTTTGGGGTTCTGTCTTTCATTCTATTGATCTGTCTATCCCTCTTCCAGTACCAGGAAGTCTTAATTACTGTAGCTATGAAATGGGGTAGAGTAATTCCTTCCACAATGTTCTTCTTTTCAATAGTTGTCTTAGCTATTCTAGTTCCTTTGTCTTTCCATATAAAGTTTAGAAGAATTTTGTCATATTTACATAAATCTTTCTGGAATTTTAATAAATCCTATATATTATTTGGGGGAGGATTGATCTATGTTGGATCTTACATTCCACAAGTATGTCTCTCCCTTTAGGGTTTCTTTCATCTTCTTCACCAGTGCTGTGTACTTTTCAACATACAAGTTTTGTGCATGTTTTTTTATCTTCACACCTAAGTATTTCATATTTTTTGAGCGATTGATTTTAAATGCTATTATACTTTTGATTTGATGTCCACATGTTGATTGCTGGTGTATAAAAGCATAATTTTTTTCTGTTTATTTTGTATTCTGTGATCTTGCTGAACTGCTATTAGTCAGTTATTTTTGTTGTTTTTTAGATTCTTAGTGATTTTCTACATAAATTATATTATCTACAAATAGAAATAATTTATATTTTACTTTCTGATTTATATGCCCCCCCCTTTTTTGTCTTATTGCATTGGGTAGAATTTTGAATGCTATATTAGGCAAATCTGGTAAGACTGGACATCCTTAATCATTTTCTATCTTAGGGAGAAAGTATGCAGGTTTTCATTATTAGTATACTGTTACCTCTGCATTGTTGTAGATGCTCTTTGCAATTTGAAGAAGTTCCACTCTATCCCTAGTTTGCTGAGAATTTTAATCATAAATGTATGTTAAATTTTGTCATATGCTTTTTCTACATCAATAGATATGGTCATGGTTTTTGTTTGTTTGTTTCAGCTTGTTAATATGCTAGACCCCCCCACCACATAGTCATGGTGTATTATCTTTTTTTATTTGTGTTACTGAATATGATTTGCTAATATTTTGCTAAAGATTTTTGCTTCTATGTTAATAACAGATTTTGATTTGTAGTTTCCTTTTTGGCATCATCTTTTCCTAGTCTTATTATCAAGGTCAGACTAACTTTAGAAAATAAATTTACAGGTGTTACTTCTATTTTTTTAATAGATTATGTAGAATTAAATTATTTTGGGAACATTCTGCATTAAAGCCCTTTGGCCCTGGATTTTGTTTCTTTTTCTTTTTTCTTTCTTTTTTTTTTTCTTTTGAGAGACATTTCTAATGATGAATTCAACTTTTTTAACAGTTATAAAGCTACTCAAGTCATCTATATCATATGAGGTGAGTTGTACTAATTTTCGTTTTTTAGGATGTGGTCCATTTCATCTAAATTGTCAAACTTATATGTGTAGAGATTTTTGTAGCATTCCCTTGTTATTATTTTGGTGTCTACAGAGTTTGTAGTAATATCTGATCTTTTATTTCATTTTTTCTATAAATTTTTATTTATTTATTTTTATTTAACTTTTTTTATTTTTTTAATAATATTTTCTTAATTATATTATGTTAGTCACCATACAGTACATCTCTGGTTTTTAATGTAAAGTTCATTGATTCTTTACTTGAGTATAACACCCAGTGCACCATGCAATACGTGCCCTCCTTACTACCCATCACCAGCCTATCCCATTCCCCCACCCCCTCCCCTCTAAAGCCCTCAGTTTGTTACTCAGAGTCCATAGTCTCCCATGCTTCATTTCCCCTTCTGATTACCCCCCTTCTTTATCCCTTTTTTCTCCTACCGATCTTCCTAGTTCTTATGTTCCATAGATGAGAGAAACCATATGATAATTGTCTTTCTCTGCTTGACTTATTTCACTTAGCATTATCTCCTCCAGTGCCGTCCATGTTGCAGCAAATGTTGAGAAATCGGTTTTTGATAGCTGAGTAATATTCCATTGTATATATGGACCACAACTTCTTAATCCAGTCATCTGCTGAAGGGCATCTCAGCTCCTTCCACGATTTAGCTATTGTGGACAGAGCTGCTATGAACATTGGGGTGCATATGGCCCTTCTCTTTGCTACGTCTGTATCTTTGGGGTAAATACTCAGTAGTGCAATTGCTGGGTCATAGGGTAGTTCAATTTTTAACTTTTTAAGGGACCTCCACACTGTTTTCCAGAGTGGCTGTACCAACAATGTATTTTTAAAAAGAAGTGTTGAAGTCTACTTTTCTTTAAGTTCTGTTGCTTTTGAAAATTAACATATCTTTTTAAAGACAGTTTTAGTCTTACAGAAAATTTAGCAGAAAGTACAAAGAGTACCCACATACATCACCTTCCCATGATCAAAGATTCCTCTAATATTAACATCTTGTATCGATGTGGTGCACTTGCTAAAATTGTTGAACCAATATTAATATATTATTATTAACCAAAGTCCATAGTTTTTATTAGTTTTCACTTTTTGTGTTTTACAGTTCCATTGATAATAGCATCAGATATCCAGCAATACAATATCACATAAAATAACTTAGGTGCTCTAAAAGTCTCCTATACTTTACTTATTTAATCTTCTCCCTCTCTGCCCAAATCTCTGGCAACCACTGACCTATTACCATCTCTATGATTTTGCCTTTTCCAGGTTGTCATATAATTGGAACCACAGAGTATATTGTCTTTTCAGACTGACTTCTATCATTTACCAATATTTATTTACAATTCCCCTTTGTTTTTATATGGCTCTGTAACGTATTCTATCACTAAATAGTTTTCCTTTGCATGAATGTACCACCATTTGCTTATCCATTAACCTATTGATGGACAACTAAGTTACTTCTAGTTGTAGCCATTATGATAAAAAGCTGCTACAAATATTCATGTGCATGTTTTTGTGCGTATGTAAGGTTTCACATTGGTTAGGGAAATGCCAAGGAGCATAATTACTGAGTTGTATGATAATTCTGCATTTAGTTTTGTAAGAAACTGCCGAATTGTCTTCCACAATAGTTGTATCATTTTGTATTCCTACTAGTAATGAACAAAAGTTCTTGTTGCTTCACATAACAACAATGGATAAGGTCATTTTTTTAACATCAGGCATTCTAACAATTATGTAGTAATATCTCATTGTTTTAATTTGCACTATGCTAATCATAGACGATGTTGAGCACATTTTTTTGGATATCTTTACTCTGCCTTTCCTGAAGCATACCAACTAATCACTTGAGTTTTGGGGGAAAAAAGTTGATACGCCAATTAATTGGCCAGAAGATAGTATATGCAGAAAATAGTGCTGGGGTAATTGGATATCTATATGCAAAATGTTCACATCACCCTTAATTTAAATCATACACAAAAATTAACTTAAAATGAATCATAAACTTAAAAGTAATAACTATAATAAATTTTAAAGATTAGAAGAAAATCTTTATCTCTGTGGATTAACTAAAGATTTCATAAGCCAATGAAAACAATAGTATGGTATATAAAAGAAAACATTGATAAATTGGATTTCATCAAAATTCAACACATTTGTTCTTCAGAAGACACTTAATATTAAGGAAATGTAGAGACAAACACTTGAGAGAATATTTGCTGTTGTTTGAAACACATATATAATACTTGAATCCAGAATGTACTAGGAACTCTTACAACCCAATATTAAAAAGACAATCCAGTCAGAAATAAAAACCAAAATATAATGTAAAAGAGCAAAAATATATATGTATAATTAATACAGACATGAAAAGATGTTCGATATTTTTAATCATTAGTACAAATGAAAACCACAATGAGATATCATTTCATTTCCACTGAAGTAACTATTACAAGTAAGATAGATAATAACAAATGTTCATGAGGATATGGAGAAATGAGAAAGCTCATACATTGTCATCAGCATTGTAAAATAGTGCTGCCACTTGGGGAAAAGTTTGACAGTTCCTCAAAAAGTTAAATATAAAACTACCATACAACAGCAATTCCACTCCTAGGTTTATATTGAAGGAAAATAAAGCATACATCCATACAAAGAACTATACATGAATTTATAGCAACACTTCATAATAGCCCCAAACTGGACACAACCTAAATGTCCATTAGCCATTGCATGTATAGACAAGATGCAATATTCAATGGAATAGTATTTAACAATAATGGAATAAACTACGTGTTGTCATGTCAAGGATGAATCTCAAACACATGCTAAGTGCAAAAAGGCCAGACACAAGAGACAACATATTGTATGAATCTATTTTATGAATTGTCCAGAAAAGGCAGATTTATAGGGACATAAAGTAGATTAGTTGTTGCTTATGGCTGGCTGTGACAACAGGGATTAACTATATATAGTCATGAGAGATTTTATTGGGCCCATAAAATGTTCTAAACTTGATTTATGGTTACTGAAATTTGAAAACCTAATCATGTAAATGGGGGGGGGGGGGGACAAATCAGTCCAGGCCTTAGAAACCAATTTTACCTCTGTCAGAGAATATTCTGGTCTCAATTAGAGAGGACATTGTAACCGCCCTTCTTCAATGATGGTGTTAGGCCTAATGAGCCTGAGTCCTTTGAAGATGCTGTGTTTCATTACAAGAAAAATTGTAAAACAAAGTAATAAATCTTAGTATCAATAATATAATAAGATCAAGAACAATGACACTCCATGTGCTGTCTAGGCAAAGAAACCTGTCCATATCAAAAGGAAAAAGGACACTAGTAGAACAATTTTCTTGCTTTAGCTTGGAAGGTAGTAACTAAAATGAAAAGGGACAATCTATCCCTTCAAGAAAGCAACCCCACTCATCAACATTGCCTCTAATACATAAGAGTGACATTTATATACAATTGCAAAAACCAAAATATTGCATTTCTGTTTAATATCATTTATATTCCCCACCATATTTCTCTACTTTTCCACCATTTCTTCTGTCAAGGTTTCAATAGTAGGAGTCTCCAATGCTTCTCAGATTCTGGGTGTGTTTCAGTCAATTCCCATCTCTCTGGTCTCTCTCAGTAGTTAAAGCATTCTTTTCTGCTTAGTGAATTAATTCCAGTGAATTTGTTAACATGACATTTACTTCACAAGCAGGCTGCCACTATTAATTATAGACCAGATTTACTTTCTAAAATTCCAACCTATAATTTGATGACGGCACAAATTGATTGTGTGCTACCTTATGCCTCCTCTATTGACAACTTAGACCTTGACTCTCTCCCCAATATTCTCCACACAAATGATAGTTCACATGTGTGACACTTAAAGAAGGGTGTATTTTATAGTTTTGATCAATCTATGACTTTACTGAAACTGACCCAGTACCTGCTAAAACCTAAAGTCATCAAAGGACTATGGCTCATTGTATCCACATACATCCTGAAGGGAGTAATTATCATTTCCTTTAGCTTTTGTATTACCCTTGTTGTTTCAATTTAAAAGATAAATGGTTGTGATTCCCAATTTATCCAAGATCTAAGAACCATTAAAAAGACCCATATATCCATATGCCTGTTGCTATATTCCCTATCCTTAGTACCATCCTATCATCAATCTCCAACATACATAGGGACTCCAAAATCTAGAAGGGAAATCAAAATGAGGAGAATAGAAGAATTTGAAGTCTCTGGTACCTATACCTACAGCAAATGTTAAACACAGCCGAAATTCTAGATGTATTATCATAAATCCTCACACTAAAGACCTGTTTAACTCAATTCCAATTACTCAACATGATATGCCAAATAGCAAGAAAATCAATGTATAAAGAGATAAATTTAGAAACAGATAGAATATGTCATAGGTGATGGGATTGTCAAGCAGCAGATTTAAAATAACTAGAATAGTACCTTAAAGGCTATAAGGGGAAAAATACACAGCATTTAAAAATGGATGAAAACAACCAATACAAGGCAACTCAAAAAATAATCAAAAGGCAATGTTTGAACTCAAAACCATTAAAGAATGCCTTAGATGGTCTCATCACTCAACCGGACAAGACCAAGGAAAGAAGTTAGCTTGAAGACAGGTTATTAGAAAATTCCCAAACTGAGAAACAGATTTTTAAAAAGAGAAAAAAAATCCTGGAACATCCAAGAAATTTCTCACCATTTTATAATTACATGATGGGAATACCAGAAAAAAAGAAGAAAAGTAAATAGAGCAAAATATGTTATGAAGTAATAATAAAAGAGAAGTTTCCAAATGAATGATAGGCACAAAACCACAGACCCAAGAAGATCAAGGAACACCAAACAGTAGAAATACCAACTTTAAAAAACAAAAATGTAGACCTAGGTGAATTATATTCAAACTGCAGAAAACTAAAGAAAAAGATGACTTTGAAAGAAGAAAATGGAAGAAAATCACCTAACCTACAGAGAACAAAGACAAGAGTATAAGTTCTGTAGCATAAATATGGTAAAAGAGGGGAAAATTACATTGAATATCGTGTTCAAGTTCAGCATTATGTATTTTGAGAAGTGAGACTATCACTGATGTCTGGAACTCTGAGGGCCACATGGAGTGCCTTGATGAGGCCTTGTATTGTGACTTTAGTACATGTAGATTACTATTTAATATATTGATTTATATTTTGGTTGTCTGTTAGGTAAGAGATTCCCAGAACTCTTTACCCCAAGTGGGGTGACCTTGGACAAGGGGTTGTTATTGCTGCCATTGGCCAGACCAGACATCTAGAACATTAATACTGGACCAGGAATCTGTAAAATTATTCAAGTAGTGCTATGCAGCCATCCATAACATGTATGAACTCCCATTACTCTTCATTCAGTTGACCTCAGGGGATATCCCATAGCCAAGGAGTCTGGAAGACACATGACTACCTTCTAGAGTGTGGTGCATGGCAAGGTACTGAGGAAAGGGAAGACAATTCCCTCCTATAGGGGGATATAGGGCCCAAGTTTGGCTCCATCCTTCATAAGCAGGCCTTGGTGGCCATTCTAAATGATAGGCATGCTCCTTTGTTGACCAAAGGCACAATAGGCAACTGGGTACAAAGTGTTACAGCGTCTGGGCCTCTATTTTGAGAAGAATGGTGTGTTGCCAGTGATTCCACACTAATGACACAAGCAGTTTCTTGCATCAGAAGCTCATAGTCAAAATACAGCTATCATGGGTGTTCTAGAGAGGAGGTTGCTAAAGCCTCCTTAGTGAAGAATTCTGTTGTTGAGGAGGCACTAGAGGGAATGACTGTTGTATTGCAATTTTGACATATTTTAGAGCTGTTCTAGAGTCCCCAGTTAAGGAGGGCTTATTTGCAAGTAAAAACATATAAAGACTTAAGTAAAATTTGGAAGTGAGGGACAGGTTGTCTTCAGAAGCTGAAACAGTGGAAAAGTTGTCGGACTTGTTTTAATGTCATGAGCACTGACAGGACCAACAACTGTTTCTCAGTGATGGCAAGTATGGCACAATCCTTGATTTACCAAAACAGATTTAACAAAGTTTGTAAAGCCTAATGTATATCCGTGTTTTTTGTGAGTTCTCTATGAGTGGTTGTATGTCCTGAATGAGTATATCAAATGAATGTCCCTGAATGAGTGTGATGTCATGCCTCTGCTCCTGGACAAAGCTGAGTGAAGTTAAGCTCTTGCTTGCAAAGATTGTGTGGTGTCAAGGCTTTGAGAGAACCCATGGGCAGACAGAATTGAAAGAAAACTTCAGTTAAGGGGCTGTTGAAAGAACACTGAGCAGAACATATTAGCGAAATCTATAACAGAAATTTTACCAGTTGCTGATGAGATGGATTGAGTAATTTCAATGATATTGTGTATGGGGGTTTCAGTAGGAGCCACAGCATTATTGCAGGAGTCTACTCTAAGGAGCCACTTTTTCTTTCTGTTTAAGAACAAGCCAAATCAGACTGAATAAAGAAGCAGTGAGGATAATAGTGGGTTTTAATGCTTGAAATCTGTTTAATTTGCATTGGGCCATAACATATTAACCGCGGGAAGATCTATGGGGTCCTATTTTATCAAGACGACTTGAAGTTCCAAAGACCAATTTAATTTTAACTTACTACTCTTTGGGTAACAGTAATGCCCATTCTGAGGTATTTCACTGTAATGAGTTCTACAGTAGTGCAGAATTTAGGCAAGACAATAGTTCTGATGGTCAAGCAGAGGCACATGTATTTGTACTCTATTTTATATTTTGTAAGTCCTTTAAGAGTATAAGAAGTACCTTGCTTAAATTTTGGAATCCCTGGGTATATCTGTATTTTGAGCCTTAGACTGAAGATTAAAACCATGAAGATTTGCCAGTGGGTACATTTTGACAGATATTAAGGTTAATTCAGATCCAAAGTTGTTGAGTACTGGCTTTGGCAGCACATATACTGAAACTGGATAGATACAGAGATTAGCATGGACCCTGTGCAAGGATGAATGTAAATATTTGAAGCATTCCATATTTAAAAAGAAAAAAAAACACAAAGTTGTTGAGACACAAAAGTCAATCAGTAGTCTCTTATCTTTTGTTATATAAAATAATCTAGTAAATTTTGGATTAGGTCAAATTGATGACCACTGTTTCAGTTTTCTGTACCCAGGTTTCTATTTCTCTTTTATCCTTCTTTTCTGTTTTGAATTTGTTGTTGTTATTGGATATACTTCGGACAAATTCTTCTCTACCTTGCTCACATATATGAGCTTATTCCTCCAGATATCCTCAAATTACTATCTCCAGGGTTTGTAGTCTCTCCAATGGCAATGGTTGCTTCATAGGATTGAAGCTGCACTTATTTGGGGTTTGAATTAACCTCTTCATTGTGCCACAGGGGTGACATGAGTGATTTTCTCTATAATCTTGTGGATCAAGATCTTTGTTGTAACAGAACATAGACAGCAGCAGCAGCAGAAGTATATTTACAGATCCTAATGAGCCTTGTGCTCTTAGATATACAGATTTCAACATTCCAGATAATGACTGCAGTTTTTTTCTCTCTATTTTTTTAAAATTCGTTAGTGACTGCTGTTTCACAAGTGACCAGCTGATGTGCCCATATGTTGCAATAGGGTACAGGCCTTTGAGCACATTACAGAACAGAGGTCAAAACTTGGCTGAGACACACAATGAATTGGTAACAGGTCAGACTCTTTCCCCTAAACCTATTGTCAACGAGTTTTATTCTAAATACACAGATATTTCCAGGTTGAGATGAATAACTCAGGGCCACTAACGAGGGCCCCAAGCATGTACGACTGTCCTTCCAAAACCAAATACTGAAAATTCTGACTTAGGTCAGATAAATATATAATAAAGTTTCTACAGAGCTCAATGAATGTAGCTCAGTACAGCAAAACTCAAGCACAAGTTTGCCAGAAAGAAGTGGAGCCATGCTACACACCATGCTTAGTGGCTTCTAATCAGTTAGTAGAAAGATTTATTATTTACATATGGAGCTATTTGGGGATAGCCTCCCAAGCAGATTTCAAAAATTGTTTGAGAAAGGAAGGAAAGGAGGCTGACTCAGAATTTTCATTGTGTTTAGGGAGTGTGTCAGGGTGGGGGGATTCTCCACATGGGCAGGAGCTTGTGTGGTTTAATCTCCCAAAGTAACAAATGAAAAAATCATCAGCCTTTCTCTTTTTTTTGTTTTTTTTTTAATGATTTTTTATTATATTATGTTAGTCACCATACAGTACATCCCCGGTTTCCGATGTAAGGCTGGCACGTATTGCATGGTGCACTGGGTGTTATACGCATCAGCCTTTCTTATCAGGTTGCCCAGAAGGGAACAGAGAAGTGCTTAAAGCCTGATAGATCAAGCAGACAAAAAAATCACTAAGGTATAGCTAATGTTAAGAATATTATCAACCAAATTGATCTAATTGACATAGGCAGAATACTTCCCCCAACAGTAGACTACACATTCTTCTCATACTCACATGTAACATTTACATTCTTGTCTCCCAAAAAACCCCAACAAATCACAAAAACCTGAATTCATATGAAGTATGACTTCAGATAGTAATTGCAATTAAATAAACTAGAAATCAGTGACAGAAAGATAGCTAGTAAATACAATTCTAAATAATATATGAGTCAAAAGGAAGTTTGAGGGGAAATTTAAAAATATACTCAAATGAAAATGAAAAACAGCTTATCAAAATTTATGGGATGCAGCAAAAACAGTACTTAGAAATTTATATCAATAAAAGCATGTATAAGAAAAAAAGAAAGATCTAAAAATCAGTAACTTAGGCTTCCACCTTAGGAAATTAGAGAAAGAAGAAGAATTTAAGTATAAAACAAGTAGAAGGAAAATATAATAATAATAATAAAGAACCACAAAACAAATAAATTGAAAACAAGGAAACAAAAGCAACAAAACTGAAGGCTGCTTCTTTAGAAAGATAAATAAAATTGATAAGCACTTAGGCTCTGACCAAGGGGGGAAAAAAAAGACATATTATCAATGTTAGAAGGAATGGTCATCACTATGACCTCATAGACAATAAAAGAAAATAGTATGAATGTCTATCACAAATTTGGTAACTTAGATGAACTTTATTAATCTCTATAACACACAACTATGAAAATTTACACAATCATAGATCAATAATTTGAATAGGCCTATATCAATTATAGTAATTGGATCAATATTAATGATCCCCCAAAAGAAAGCAACATAACCTAAGTTTCACTGGTGTATTTTACCAGGTATTTAAAGAAGAAATAATACCAAATTTTATGTGATCCTTCCCGAGGTGGGGAGGGGGGCAGGAGAGGGACAAAGCAGAGGGTCACTTTCTAATGTATTTTATGAGGGATGCATTACTCTATTACCAAGACTGTATAAGGCATTACAACAAGGAGAATAACAAACCAATATCCATTATGAACATAGATGCAAAAATTCTCCACAAAATATTACCAAAATGAAATCAATAATATGTAAAAAAGATATATATATACACAATGTATACAGCGTCAACAAAGAATAAATAAGTGGGATTTATTTAAAATATTCAAGGCTGGCTCAACATTCAAAAATTAACCAAGAGGATCAACTATGTCAAAACTAAAAGAGGAAAACTGTTGGATCATGCTCATTGGTAAAGAAAAGAGAAAAAAGAAAAACTCCCAAATTCAGGACCTAGACTCCCTGCTGGCAACATGAGATATTCTGCAGACATGCTCCCAGTGAGAAGTATTTTAGAAAATAACCACTTAGAATCTGTAGCAATGGTTCCAAGATCATACAGCAAATGAAGACACATTTACTCAAGAAAATTTCCTTAAAGCTCAGTAGAAGAAGGGAGAGTGTATGGCATCTAAATCATGAGATGATCCCTGCCAGCTTCCAGCCCAGCATGACAGAAACTCCACTGCAGATGAATGTAGCTGAGAACACGGGGCTCCTTCTTCCCTGATCTCTAGGTCAGAAGGGTGCAATGTTTCCCAGGAGGCACAGGACAATAGCAATTCTCAGTCTGCCCCAGTGATTTCTTGCAGAGGCTGAATTCAGGTGAGTGGAGCTGAGAGGTAAGGGTTCCCTTTCTGCCACCTCCCACTCATTGGTTGCAGGCTCCACTTTGGGTGTAGCATGTTGAGAAAGGCCCTGATAACCCTAGCACAAGTTAATTTGTAAAGCAGAGGATCCACACTGCGAAAGACAAGACCAGAGTTTACTGAACCCCAAGCGCACACTCTGCCGAGTATCCAGCTCAACCGCATGGGTTTCAAGCAGAGAGAAGCATGCCACTGTCCGCACTGCCAGTTCTAGAGCCATGGCTCAAAGATTTTGCCCAAGGGGAGGCAAGCCAAAGATTTTCCCAAAAGAATCAATTTAATTTGCAACAGAATGTTTGTAAATTCAAGCTTAAGATGATATAAAAAATTATTAGAGATTGTAGTGAAAAACAATTTAGGAAGAAACTAGTAGATATATTAGAGACATAAGGTAACCCCCAAACGAGCTATTTACCACAGGGAATCAAAGAAAGAGAAGCTGAAGGAGAGGCCTCCCGAGGTCAGAACAAATCTTAAACACTGGCCTCAAAATTGAGCCCTAATTTAGTTCATTCATTTTGTGGAACAAAATATCCCAGGGCATTATGAAAACAATAGAGGAATAATTCTGCAAAATGAATGGAGTTTAACAGTTGGGTGTCCTGAGGAAAACAGAGAGGCAAAGAAAACCCTACAAATACCACTATTGTCTCAAGTTAACTGTACGCATTCCCAAGGCTGCACCCACCAAGTGGCAGCATTAGAGGCTTCACACAGCAAGGAAGAATCTGACTTTATTTATTTATTTTTAATATTAAATGTGCTTTTTATTTTTTTTAAATATTTTATTCATTTATTTGAGAGAGAGAGAAAGAATGTGAAAGAGAGACAGCACAAGCAGGGGAAGGTGGGAGGGAGAGGGAGAGGGAGAAGCAGACTCCCCACAGAGCAGGGAGCCTGAGGTGGGGCTTGATCCCAGAATCCTGGGATCATGACCTGAGCTGAAGGCAGACGCTCAACCAAGTGAGCCTCCCAGGTGCCCTGAATCAGACTTTATTAAAGCAAGCAATCAAGTGACCGAGCAAGTAAAGAATGAACAATAACAAGCCGTGGAGGGGGGAGTTAGAGAACAGTACTCAGAGTTGTTACAATATATTATCTAAAAAGTCCAATCCCTTACAAAATATTATGAGACATGCAGAAAAAAGGGGAAGTGTAACACATACATGAGGGGAAAAGAAGGCAACAGAAACTGCCAATGAGAACTACTAGATGGTGGATGTAATAGACAAACACTTTGAAGTAGCCATTATAAATATGTTCAAAGAACTAAAAAAAAAAAAAGCGTGCCTTAAAAAGGAAAGGGAAGTGTGATGATAATGGCTCAGCAAATAGAGAATATCAACAGAGAGATAGAAACATATATACATACATATATCCAAATAGAAAATTCACAATAACTGAAATTAAAATTCACTAAGGGACTCAACAGTAGATTTAAACTGGCAGAAGTAAACATTAGCAACTTGAAGACAGATTGACAGAGATTATGAGATCTGAACAGAGAAAAAAAGAAGGAATAAAAATAAACAATCTCAGCAAAAAGTGGGGCTCCATGAATCATAACAACATAGCAACATACACTAATAGGAGTGCCAGAAAAGAGGTGAGAGAAAGGAGCTGAGGAAACACTCAAAGAAATAATGGGGGAAAATGTTGCCAGATTTGAAGAAAACCTTTAAACTACACATTGAAGAAGCTTGAAAAACTCCAAGTAGGAGAAACACAAAAGGATCCAAAACTTGTATCATAATAAAAATAATGAAAGCCAATGACAAGGAGAATATCTTAAAAGCAGCAAAAAGAAAAATAAGTCATCACTTAGAAGGAAGCTTCAAAAACACTAAGAGTTTATGACTTATCATAAATAATGGATGGAGAAAGCAGTGGGATAGTATATTCAAAGTGCTCAAAGGGAAAAAGAAAAGAAAAGAAAAACGAACCTGGAGCCAAGAAGTCTGTATCAGTCTTCTATGGCTGCCAGAACAATGTACTGCAGACTGAGTGGTTTAAACAACAGAGATTACTTTCTCACAGAGTTCTAGAGGCCAGAGTGCAAGATCAAGGTTCTGGCAGATTCAGCTTCTGGGGAAGGTTCACTTTTTGGCTTGCAGATGGTCCCCTTCTCAATAAGTTTTCACATATATTTTCCTCATTGCATGTATGAAAAGAAAAAAAAAGCAATAGAGAATTCTTCCTCTTGTTACAAGATCAGAAGTCCTATGGAATTGGGCCCCACTTTATGACCTCACTGAACCTTAATTACCTCTTAAAGATTTAATCTCCAGAAATAGTCACATTGGAAGTTAGGGCTTTAACATATAAATGTTGAAGGGATACAATTAAGTCTATAGCAAATCCTATATTCTGCAAGCTGTATCTTAAAAATAAAAGTAAAGTAAAGACATTCCCAGATAATAAAAACAAAAAAATTGTTGCAAGAAGAACCAGCTTTCAAGAAATACTAAACGGAGTTCTTCAGGCTGAAAGCAAGTAACCCATACAGTAACTGGAAACTACATGAAGAAAAAGAGCACCAGTAGGTAATTTTGTAATTTTAAAAGACAGTATGAGTGCATATTTCCTTGCTTTTGTTCTAAGTGATTTTATAAACAATTATATAAAACAATGTGTATATGGTTACATTGTTAAGCCTATAACATATAAAAATGTAAAGAATTTGCCAATAACAGCACTAGGGACCAGGGTGGGAGCAAAGATCTCAGGGCTAAGGAAATAGTTCCAATTGTAACTTGAAGCCACAGAAAGAATGAATAGAAACAGGAATAAGACTAAGAAGGCTAATATGAGAAAAGCTATTAAATATATACTTGCTATCCTTTCCTCTCTCAGCTTTCTAAATACATAAAATTGTTTAAATAATTATAACAATGAATTATTGAGTTTATGACATATGTATAATGTAGCATACATAATAATACATCTTATCGCTTCCCAAAGTAAGGAAAAAGAAGTTAAGCTATATAGGAATAACGTATCTGAATCTCATTGTAAATAGCTTAATATATAGTAAAAAATGAAGTAAATTTTAGTAAGTTAAAGTGTATATGGCAAGCCTTACAGCAGTCACTAAGGAAAAGAATAATTTAGTACAATAGAATGAAAAAATTTTAAGAAATTAGAAAATGTTACATTAATTTTCACTTAATGCAAAAGAAAGCTGTAAAAGAGAAATAAAGAAAAAATAAAAGATGGCCCATATAAAAAAACAAAAGGATAAATGGCAGGTATATCTATGTATACTAATTGTGTCAAATATGAACAGGTTAAAGAATCCATTAAAGCCAGAGATTATCAGACTGAAAAAAACAAAACAAAACAAGACAAGCTTCAACTAAAAGGATGGAAAGAATGTATATATGCAAATAACAACTATAAGAAACCTGGAGTGGCTATACCAATATTAGACAAAATAGACTTTAAAACAAAAACATAGGGGCACCTGGGTGGCACAGCGGTTGAGCATCTGCCTTCGGCTTAGGGCGTGATCCTGGCGTTATGGGATCGAGCCCGACATCAGGCTCCTCCGCTATGAGCCCGCTTCGTCCTCTCCCATTCCCCCTGCTTGTGTTCCCTCTCTCGCTGGCTGTCTCTATCTCTGTTGAATAAATAAATAAAATCTTTAAAAAAATAAAACAAAAAACAAAAACATAATTGTAGATACAGAGGTGGAAATATAAGAGCCAAAACTATAAAAATCTTAGGGGTAAATCTTCATGACCTTTTATTTGTCAACAGAGTCTTAGGTGTGACATCAAAAGCCAACCCACAAAAGAAAATTGGATTGTTTAACTTCATCAAAATTAAAAAACTGTTATGCTTAAAAATATGCCATTGAGAAAGTGAAAAGACAACCCACAGAATGGGAGAAAATATTTGCAAATCATATATTTGATAAAAAATGTGTGTCCAGAATAATTCTTACAACCTAATAATAAAAAATCAAACAAAAAATTAAAAATGGGCAGATGATTTGAATAGACATTTCTCTAAAGAAGATATGCATATAGCCAATAAGCACATCTCTAACCAACATCATTGGTTAGAGAAATGCAAATAGATATCACAATGAGATAAATCTTCACACCCAGTAGGGTGGATGTAATCATAAAAATTAGATAATTGTTGATGGGAATGTGGTGATATTGGAACCCTCATAAACTGCTGGCGGTAATGTAAAAGAGTACAGTCACTTAAAAAAACAGACTATAAGTTTTCCAGAAAATTAAAAATAATTTCAATTTTTGATGGAAATTTGTCTCCAGGGATATACCCAATAAAAATAAAAATATATGTCCAATGAAAACTTGTACACAAATGTTCATCACAGCATTATAATGGCTAATATGTGGAAAATAACTCCAAATGTCCATCAACTGATGAACCAATAAACAAAATGTGGTATATCAATGCAATGGAACACTATTTGGCCTCCAAAATGAATAAATTATGTATATATGATGCTACTTGTATGAAATTTAAAACATAATGTTAAGTGAACAAGCCAGTCACAAAATACCACATAGTATACGATTCCATGTGTATGAAATGTTGATATTTGGTAAATAATGAAAAAGAAAATAGATTACTGATTTCTTAGGGGGCTGGGGCAAAAGGAGTGTGAGAGGTAATTACTAAAGGGTGTAAGTTTTCTTGAAGAGATGATGGAAAGGTCCTAAAAGTGATGGGATGATAGCTCCAAATGCTGTGCAAATACTAGAAGCTATTGAATTGTACCTTTCAAATGGGTGAATATATATTGGATTTTTCTCAACTTGGAAAAATCCTAGAGCTAGCATCTAACTAATGGTTTGAAACTGGGAGCAAGATTGGGAACAAGAATGTACTCTCTTATTCAACATTATTCCCAAAGCCTTCACTAGGGCAATACACAAGAAAAGTAAATCAATTGCATTCAGATTGAAAAGGAAGATATGTATCAGTCCTTATAAGCTGACAACATTTTTGTCTATATAGAAAATCTCAAAGTATTAACAAAAAACTGTTGAACTAATAGGCAAATATAGCAAGATAGCAGGATATAAGGTTTATATGCAAAACTTAATTGCTTTTCTGTATCCTAGCAATGAACAATTGGATTTTGAAGTTTAAAAACATACCATTTATAATAGCACACTAAAAAAATTATGTCTAAATCTAACAAAATATGTACATGATATATATGTAGAAAAGTACAAAACTTTGAGGAAAGAAATTTAAAATGATCTAAATACAGTGTTCATGCATTGGAAGACTCAAAATTGTTAAATATCAAATTTTCTTAAGCACTTGAACTATAGACTCAATGCAATACCAAAATCTCTACAAGACATTTTTAGATATGAATAAACTGATTCCAAATTTTTGGAAAGGCAAAAACTTAGAATAGCCAATACAATACTACAGAAAAACAAAGTTCACAGACTAATGCAACCTGATTTCCACACTTATCATAAAACTATAGTTATCAAGACAGTTACCAAAAGAAGGGAGAAAATAGACATAGATCAAAGAGAAGAGAAAGCCACAATTAAACCCACACAAATATATTCAAATGACCTTAGAAAAAGAAATGAAGGCCATTCAATGGATGTTTATATAATCCCCCCTCCAAAATGAACCGAAACACAGAGCTTACATCCTTCAGAAAGTTAACTCAAAGAGGATCATCTATCTTAATGCAAAATGTAAAATACAAAACTCCCAGAAGACAAAAGAAGAGAAAATTTGTGAGGTTTGGGGTTTTATAATGAATTCCTTGATAAAACGCTAACTGCATGTTCCATGATAGATGAAAAGAAATAAAAAGGAAAATACACACACACACACACACACACACACACACACACACACACGACTTAATTGTTCATAGAGCAATTTTAGGTTTATAACAAAACAGCAGAAGATCCATAGGTTTCCCATATGCCCACAGCCCTACCTGTCACCAACATGCAAAGCTCCCCTCATAATCAACATCACCCACCAGGATGGTACATTTGTTAAAATTGATAAGACTACATTGACACATCATAATCACCAAAAATCCTTAGTGTACCTTTGGGTTCACTCTTAGTGTTGTACATTCTATGGGTTTGGACAGAAGTATAATGACGTATATCTACCATTATAACATGATACAAACCATTTTCACTGTCCTAAAAATCCCCTAAAAAAACAATTTTGAGTCTTCCAATTCTGCCTATTCATCTCCATTACTCTATTTGATTCAAATAAATGATACAATAAGCAAATGCAGAAAAGGAGACAAATCTATGCAGAATTCCAAATAATTGGTGTAGATACTTCAAGACCATGGAGCCATTCCTTGGTCCTTCCTACTCCTCAAGTGTAGCCTACACATAGTGACTTCCTTCCAGAGTACAGTGGGAAGGATATAAAATGCTGATTTTACAATGGAGAAATTTGACAAATACTTCTTCAGCCTGGTGATCATGTCCATAATCAGCAGGGATAACTCATGACGATTGGATGTACCCTTGAGATAATGTAACAATAATGGTACTTAATTTCTGTAGTTCTTTCTCCCAAAGCATGTAACTCCAGTATATCTAATCATGAAAAAAAATTGGACAATTTCTCATTAAAAGACATTATATTAATATATTATAAATATTATGTATAAAATGCACAAAAATGAATAATAAAATATATACCCATTTTTTGAGTAATGAATTTCATACATATAGTAGATTAAAAGGAGACCCACATTATCATGGTCATCCTGAGTTTGAAATATGTTAATTTTGTGGAGTTTGAATTCGAATCGCTCTTCACGTGCCTCAAGACAATGTATAATTTAAAAAATCCACTCTACATTTAAAAATTATTTATTTTCACACAAAAGTCATCTTGTCAGGCTCACTGACCAAGGTTGTTAGATTTTTGTTTTTTTGTTTTTTTTTTAAACAAGAGACAAGAGGCAGCTTTATTGGGAGGAAAGCTGGGGTGAACTGGGGGTGGAAGGTTGGAAGGGCAGGAAGAAACCTTCCTGGAAGTGGGGTGGAGGGGTTGGTGTGGACTCATACTTTCAAATCAGACTGAAAACTCAGTTTGTCAACCACACCCATCTTGCGCAGCACTATGGCTAGAATGTATGTGGCCCCCGGTGGCCAGTGGCAGACCACATGGTGATTTGATGTGGCCAGACACTCTAAGGGTTGATGTTGAGCTTCAGGCAACAGTGAAGCCCAGGCTCATTTATTCTTGGCACTCTGACATCTGCACTGACACCTGATGCTTCAGCTTGTGTCAGCACAGAAGCAGCTGAAAGAAGCACCTGTCATATCATCTGCACTTAGTGCCAGGCACATGTAGACCAGGTGCCCTGACACATTATGCAACCCTGGATGGTGAAGTGGTACAAGTTGCATGTATGGTTCAGCACCAGGCAGCACCACAGCAGCAAAATGAACATGAGCCACAGGCCCACACCCAGGCCCAAAGGAAGCCCTGTCTCCAACTTCTACACCTGCAGATGCCATGGGTCACTAAGATCAGGGCAAACTGATCACTATGTGTACCATGCCCACTGGAGATGTACAGAACACAACCTCAAAAATAGAAATGACGTGGCCCTTAGCAGAAAAAAAATGGACTATTTTCAAAACAATGACTCTCCCCTTCACATTTAAATTGTTCAAAGGAATATAAGATAATAGATAAGTAGAAAGAATGTGAATTGTAGAATGCATTTTAATATAATAACATGACACTAGAGGGTTGGGGCTTCCTGAATAATTGAGTGAAGAGCCTAATGAGCCCTCTTCTTGGCAAAACAACCATTTAATTGGTGAAAATTATAAAAAAAAATTATAGTCTTTGGAAATTATCCTAAAAACATACAGCTAATGGATATATATTTATTCAATTAAAATTAATGAGTATCTATAAGAACCGAGATTATCTCTGGCATTTGAGCCATATACACTTCCTTAACTCCAAGTTCTGTGTTATAGAAACTCTATGGCCCAAAATACTTGGTCTCCCTCACCTCTAGGAGGGTTGAGTCACCAGCATTTTTCATTCCTTTTGGCCCTGTGTTGCAGAAGCCCTACTCTGATTGGGTGCAGCCAAAAAGACTGAGGCTCCATTCCCCAGCCTGGCTCTGCCTATAGGAAGGAAGCTCCACCCCAAGTGTGCTTTCTTGTAGTAAACTCTAGCCCAGGGTTTTCAATCTTCCTTTCCCCTACTCATTTCAAGTACCACTACCACGTAGGCTTATGCACAACCTCTGACCAAGCACTTTCTCAACAATAAGCTATCCAGACTCAGCAATTTAACTTTTAGGTAGGTACCAAAAAAGAAATGAAAACAAGCCTTTGTAAAAACTCACATAAAACAGTCATAGTCGCATTATTCCTAACAGTTAAAAAATGGAAACAACCAACATGTCTATCAACTTATGATGGATAAACAAAATATGGCATATCTATACAATAGAATGCTATTTGGCAATAAAAATAAGTGATGTAATGATACATGCTACAACATGGGTGAACTGTGAAATCATCTTAAGTGAAAGAAGCTAGTTACAAAATAACACATAGTATATGATTCCATCTACATAAAATATCCAGAGTAAGCAAATCTTTAGAGACATGGGGTAGATTAGGCCTGGGACCCAGGCGTTAATTTGTCAATTAACAAAAATGTGTCAAATTTTCCAACATACAAACATGACTGTGTAAGAAGTTGAGGCTTTATTTCACCATGTTCTCATTTTTCCCTCTTCTTTATTTTCTTTTGCAATAATAAAAGTTCAAAACTGGGTTTTGCATTTTATCTTTATAATCCCTAAATCCCCATGCAATGTCATGCTTTATCCATTGTAATGTAGACTCTTAAATTAGCTCTTCTTTTAAGATGTTTATTTAAATCCAGTTACAGTAAACTTTAATAGATGCTCCATTTTTTTTTCCATTCAATTAAAATGGTATTGTATTGAATATAACTAAATGGCCTAAATAAATGTCAGGGCCCAGAAATCTTATTAAATAGAGATTTTCATTCTAATCTTTAGAAAATATAATATCCAGTCATTCTATAAGATTGTTCTTACTCTTTTTAAATTCATGCTCACTTCTGATAAATCTAGGCATCAAAACCCTTTAGATATGCTAATGATTCTCATCTTATACAAAATTGCTTTCTTCCTGCTAACCCATTTGCACACTTCCTACTATGGGGATCCCATAACCCAGGAAGATTTTGCTAGACTCTAATTGCATTGGTTTACATTACAAAAATAATAGTTTGGTTTTCAAAATATAAAATATTATAATGTCAAATACATTCCCCAATAACAATGATCTCTAAGAATGTTATCCAATCCACCTTTTTTAACCTAAGTATATTTTAAAACTTAATTGTGGCATTTTATTCAATATCTTTGAAAGTCCCCATTTGTAGATACATCACATAACATACACCTAGTTCTCTATTGATAACACTTACATTGATTTGAATGTTCTCCTACTCTAAATGATGTTATGAAATATATTCTTGGAATTAATTGTACTTAAATACAGTGCTTGTAATTGTTTTTAGGAAAAAAAGCAGGGTAAAGGCTTTTTACACTGAGCAAATGTCTAGTCAGTTGAAGTAAAGACAGCATAGCACATGAGGTCTTCCAGGGAAACATCTGACAGGTCAAATTATTACAGTCATTTGAGATTGAGGCTTTGAAGGAGTGCCAACTACATCCTGTCCTCTGGGGTGCCTGCCAGGTGGCCAGTTTTCACTGCCTGGCTGCTGGTATTAACATGGAACTGTAGGAGAAGAAAAGTTTTCTCTTCTACTCTTCTAGGTTCTGTGGCTGGTCAAAGAAGTAAATTCATTAATGAAGATTAACAGGAGAAGAAAAATTATTTCAATAACCATGGGAGCCTCACAAAAATATGAATCTCAAAAGGTGGCCAGAAGATTGAGGTTCATATACCATCCTGAGTTAAGGAAAATGATAGGGGTCTGGGACCTGGAGGTGGAAGGAAGACAATTCTTGGGACAGTGAGAGGAGGAAATGTAAGTTGCTGTCATGCAGATAAGTCTCTCAGGCAAAAAAAGTCATCTCTGTAATAGCTCCCTTCCTATAGGCCCCCTTTCAAACGGAAATTTACAAATGCAAATTGTACCTAAAATAGAGTAAAGTCAACTCTGTTTTCAGAGTGTCTCTTCTGTCTTCAGTTTCTCAAAGTAATGAACTCAAAATAATCCTTAAACCAAAAAAGATTTCGGGATGGCATATTCTGCTACCCTTCTCTGGGCTCTTGGTTTTCAAATCTGGAAGTGGGGAGTGGAAATTGACCAAGTTAAAAAGCCACAGAGCTTGCTGTTCTAACCGAGATTCAGCTGTTTTTTTGTTTTTTGTTGTGATTAAATGCTCAACAATCTGGAGTTAATTTTCAGATTCTGAAAATGTTGATTCTGACAATTTTTGCCACTTTTTTGGTTCTTGCTGTTACTTTTATGGAGGAGAGCATTTTCAAAGTTAATACTGAGACATCTGAGAACAAATTGATTTTTATATTGATTTTATATTCTGTGTTCTGACTAAATTCATTGTCACTGTTAATAGCTATTTTGTAGTTTTCTTAGCATTCTCTGTATTGATGATCATTTCATCTGCAACTCATGACACTTATACCTTTTCTTCCTATTTTGTAATCCTGATGTCTCTTCTTTGCACTATTAACACTGATTAAGACCTCCAGTACCCTGTTGAATGAAGGTTATAAGAAAAAACATCATTGCCTTTTCCCCAGTTTTAGGAAGAAGACATTAAGTCATAGACCATTAAGTATGTTGCTAACTATAGTTTTTCATAATTGCTGTTTATCAAGTTAATAAAGATCCTTCTGTTAAGTTAATTAAACAAAAATGCCACTAGATCTAGTGCCTTAGTAGTTTGCTTAAGCAAACAAAAACTTAAGCCTGAAATGCCTCAAGGTTAACATTTCCAAAACTGAAGGGCAATCGGTCACAAACAGCCAACTAGACTTTCAGAAATAAGACAACTGTTTATAGAGCCAATCAAATAATTTCCTCGCTTTGCTTCCACATCTTCTCTCTAAAAGTCTTTCCCTTACTCCTGTGGGTAGAGGGCTCCTAATCACTTCCAGTTTGGTGCTGCTCAATTGGAATCAATTTTTGCTTAAACTTTAAACTTGTAATATGCCTCAGGTTATGTTTCAACAATTCTTATTATACCTGGTTTGCTTAGTTTCATTTTTATTACTGATAGCCATTAACTTTGCCAAGCAATTTTTCCATATGTATTTGGTCAGGAGTCAGCAAAATTTTTCTGTAAAAGATCAGATAGAAAATATTTTAGTGTTTTTAGGTTGTACACTCTCTTTGTGACAATTCAACGATTCTATTACAGCACAAAAGCAGCATAGACGGTAATAAATGAATCTGCTGTGGGTAAGTTTATTTACAAAAGAAACTGGTGAGCTGAATTTAGCTCACACTTTAGTGGGCCGGCCCAACTAAAAGATTATTATGCTTTTATTTCCTTTGAATCTGTTGTATTAATAAGTGAGTTTCATTGAATTATTTTTAAATGTTACGTCAATCTTCTATTCTTAGGATAGAATCCACTTGGTCATGATACATCATTGTTATTTGATTATTATATTTTATTTAACACTCTACTAAGGTATTTTGTATTGTTCAAATTTCTGCCGTCCCATTTTGTATTCCCATCTTCTTTTTCCCCACTGCGACATCTCTAGGGGCAGAAAACTTTTCCCTTCTTCCTTTCTCGTTTCTTGGGCTGGTCTAATAGTAGTTAAATTGACATAAAACAGATTAACAGGAGAAAAACAAATTTAATTTCATACATATGGGAGTCCCATAAAAAATATGAGTCTCAAAGAAGTAACCAAAGCAAGAAGCTCTTAGACCTTTTAGATAAAGAAACAATAAATTTGTGAAGAATTGACAAGATGAAGGGGTTTGGGCTTGGGGTAGTAAATTAGTGAATGAGTAATAGTTTTTTAAGACAGACTTCTTGGCCCTAAACTCCCTCTTTGGTGATAAGGATGCCTTGTACTTCTGTACATGGAAAGTACCTTTCACACGGGTATTGTACTTCCTGATTCCAAGGGGCCAAAGAAGGGTCAGTGTTACTTGAAACTGGGTTCACCTCTTGGTGGGTGTGGAGCCAAAAGGCACAACCAAGACAAAGAGTAGGAAAAGGAATGATTTTATTTGCGACAAATAGAGGAAACATCAGGAATATTTCCCAAAGCAGCCCCCCCCCAACAACAAAATTGGGGATGTTTTAAGCTGAGGGTGCATGCATATCCATGGAGGCTTTTGGCGAAGGAAAGGTCATTGTAGAATTGGGGCCAAAGTCAGCCTAGGTCAACAGAATCCAGGGCCTGGTTGATTGAAGTCACAGGGACCAGCAAAGATCAGCATCAACAATTCTCTGGATCCAGTTAGTCCAGGGTTTGAGTGCTCAGAGGAGTTTAAATCCTGCAAAAACGACTCAAAAATGTGCATTAGGTCAATCTTAATTTTTGAAACAGACCTGGGAATTTTACCACTAATTTATTGTCTCTGATAGGGTTAGACTGTCTCCTGGCCTGGTAGAGACTGTTAAGTTTTTGCATTCTCTTTGTTTCCTTAAAATCGTACTGACGTTTTTGCATTCTTTTGTAATTACAACACCTGATATGAAGTTTTGCGAGAAATGTGCTTGGGCAAGCAGTGTCCCTCAGGCAAAGATCACAAAATGGTTAGGGACCTAAAATGACTTTTCTGATGTCAAGATAGCTCTGTCTTGTCTTTCTTTTTTCGGGGACCCCTAACTCTTTCTGATTACAAAAATGTCCTCTCACCAGCTATTTCTTAAGTATCTTTAATTATAATCAATACGCCACACTGGCACAGTTTGAGATTGGCATATCCACTCTCCTCACAGCCTTATCTCCAACAATACTGATATATGTATTAGTTTTCTTAAACTTGCAATATGCAAAAAATAGTTTCTGGATTGCTCTATTTGATTATTAATAATAAACCTTAGAAGTTAAATTAAAATCACTACGACTTGATATGATCTTGGATCATATCAAATGATCCAACAATGTTCATTCCAGTTGAAAAATAATCAGTAAATGAATCAGTTTTGTACTATGATAAGTGACAAAATAGTATTAAAAGAGCTTGTCCCACTTTGATATAGCTTTATTTTCAATACATCTCTATTTCTACTAGCGAATATAGCTAGTATCAGTTTAATAGGAATGATTATCTCTAGTCTATTCATAGCAAAATAATTTTTTTAGATTCCTCAAGGAAAAAAGTGTTTCAAATGTTCTCTGATAAGAAAAACATATGTGTATGCACTCACACTCATATGGAGAAAAGCACTGAAACACTTAGGTAACCTAGTTTCTGATTAATTAATATTGTCAACTATGTCCAACTCAACACCCTAATCAAGTTGCTAAAAAATTATTCTGTAATATATTGTTAAACTGAACTCCATTCTAATTGTTATAAGTACCTAATCTTTATTTTTTGTTTTTTTATTTTCTTCTTATTTTATTATTTTTCTTTTTTTTTATTCAGTTTTTAATTTTAATTCCGGTATAGTTAACATACACTGTTATATCAGTTTCAGGTGTACAATATAGTGATTCAACAATTGTATAAATCATTATTCAATGCTCATCATGATAAGTGTACTTTTAATCTCCTTCAGCTAATCTATAAAAGGTAAACTATAACTACTCTAGTTAATAGTTTAGTTTTCTTGTAGCTGACATCTTACAATCATAAAATGAGGATTTAATTTAACCTTTGAACTTACCCTCTTAGGACAAATGTTTGCAGGTATTTGTCACAGGTAAAGAACAGTATATATCCTGTAGGCGTACTTTAGTTGGGAAGCTAATCTCGACATTGAAATTTACTCTTTTCAAGAATTAATTACATTAGAAAATGAAATGATGTGTACTTATGACATTTCTTATTGACAGCTGTCCTCGGTTTTTAGATACTTCAGAAAGTGATCTATTATTCCTCATGAATTTTTGATGATCTTTCTTTAAAAAAAAATTCTCTGTGGGTTGAATTTCGTTTTGTCTCAAAGAAAACAAAGAAAACAAAAATCGCAACACAGGTTTTTGTTTTGGGTACATAACATAGTATACAAAAGGGGTTTCATATTATTTTAGTGGGTATTTTTCAGTGATAATATCTTGCCACTATAAATTTTCTGATTGAAATTTTAGTGTTGGTAGGAAATTTTTGAATAACAAAGCCATGTCCACAGTTCCAATATTATACTGTAAGGCCATAATTTTAAAAGTCCCAGGCTGTACTGTTATAAAATCCATTATGATTTTCTCACATATAATTATAATATATTTACGATCTGTTTCTGAGCCAGGAGTGAATCACTCTGGGGTCTCCCATCAAATAGAAATAGATAATAGATCGCTTTAATCTTAAAACATATACTCTTACAAAAGGTCATGTTTATCTATTTTAAGATGCAAATTTCCACATTTTAGCATCTTTGTAATTGAGCACATCTTCCAATCAATGTGTTTGAAAACTGCTGTCAGTGAGGCAACTCTAATGAAGTATTTCTCAATGCATGTCCATGTACAAATTTGGATATAGATGTCCACCTTGTCATATATTTTGAGAAATGTGAGTTGCTAGTTGTACATGTGTTCAGCTTAACTGGTGTTTAATATGTCTCTAAAGTTACACTAAATTTCAACATTGCACTGAAGACTGTAAACAAAGAGAATCTTAACAAAGCTTATAAGCAATAAATTTGATAAATATTCATTTGGAGGAATAAGCACCATTGTATGTTGACCTGTGAATTGAAAACCCAGCTTTATCCAAGAAGCTTTCTGGTCACTGTGTTATGTTCTGCTAGGAATATATTGCAAAAAGATTGCTTATCATATGGTACGCAATGTGAATTTAGGGCAACAAAATGTTGCCAAGTTCTTTATAATAGATATAAGAAACCCACAGCAAGAAAACTCTCGCATGTCTGACTCATGCATAATCTAGAACTGTTTTAAAGGCACTGAACATCAATGTGTTAGAAATTTCCTATCTACTTTAGTAGACCAGAATTTAATTAACTTCTAATGTGATTCAGATCAGAATATATATATAAAATAGTGGTTTATCCACAGTTTTTGACATGCTTTAGAATTGTCAATGCTGCAAAGGTCAAGGTCATGAATACTGATTATGAAAAGCACCATATCATGTCACCATGAAGTTATAAATTACTGCTGGTCACTAAAAATTGCTTCCATATTTAATTTTCACCCATATAATAATTCTTAAGAATGAAAGATTCCCTGGTAATTTTGTTGTACATGCACAGACACTCAAATGGAGGTTAGGTGAGCTGGTTGAGAATTAGCTGGAAGTTATACGGAATGAAGATCCTAGAGCCTGATACCAAGCTACCAAATATCTTTGTTCTTAATGCAGTTCAAGGGCAGGTATTTGAAAATGTGACAAATGGTTCTATTCCTAGTGATTTGTATGGTTGGCTGCAGCCCCTCAACATATCAGTAAATGAACCTCTTAACAATCACTTGAGGAAAGAATAGACTGTTATCTGAAAACATTCCAATAACATATTTTGGTATAATCAAGAAAGCACCAGCATCAAAACCTGCATAACAGAGGTCAGTGATGTGGAAGAAAATGCCAGTGAGGAGCTTTCTTTTCAGAAAACCTGCATCACCTCAGCTCTTCATAGCACAAAAGAGAATAATTTGTAGGAAAACATGGATATCAAATTAAAAATGAATTAAAATGTTATAGAAATGAGTTGGGGGCTCCTGGGTGGCTCAGTCGGTTAAGCATCTGCCTTTGCTTTGGTTCAGGGTCCTGGGATCGAGCCCTACCTCGGGGTCCCTGCTCAGTGAGGAGCCTGCTTCTCCCTCTCTCTCTGCCACTACCCCCTACTTGTGCTCTCTGTTTCTCTCTCTGTTCAATAAATAAATAAAATCTTAAAAAAAAAGTTATAGAAATGAGTTGGGTTCTAAAAACAAAGTTTTTTTTAAGAAACACAATCAATATATTTATATATTTTTTAAGTTCTATACATGAGTGACATGAAAAAAATCTATGTTTAAATAGGCACGGAATTTTTGAAATTTTGAAAATTCTTAAAGATAAAATATACAAATGACAAAATAGTATAATGTAATTTATTCTACAGGTTTTTATAGTAACCCTTTAAATAATGATAAGTCTTACAATCTATGGCATATTGAATGGTCATGATGGTAATGTTTTTATTCTTTTGTTTTAAGGAAATTTTAAAAGCCAGATAATTAAGGAAAAATGATTTTGCATATACCTTGAGGGTCAAGAGGATAACTCTACATAATTTTTAGTTTCCCTCATGACAATAATTCATGATTAGCAGCAGTCAAGAAGAAGAGTATAAAAATATAGAAATATGATATAACACAATATAATACATATAATTATATAGTAATATTACATTATATATTGTTATAATATATATGTTTCCAGAATGCTATCAGACTCCCTACAAGGAAATATTAATCTCTTTCATGAATTCTTATTTTATTAATTATTACTATTGTTTAACAGAATCCAAGGAAAGAATCCCTGCCATCAAGGTGTCATTTTGACAGGTACAACGAATAAAACTCAGTACTTTTCCCCCTCACTGTTCTCTTTCTCTCTCTCTCTCTCAAAAAAAAATGACCTTTTGCCTAGTGACCTCTAAGCTTGACCAATGAATGAAGTACAAATCTAGCCATGCTTCTCAGCACCAATGAACTTTTCTTTTTTTTTCTCAAGTTTTTATTTAAATTCCAGTTAACTAACATACAGTGTTATATTAGTTTCAAGTGTACAGCGTAGTGATTCAACACTTCCACACAACACCGGATGCTCATCACAAGGGCACTCCTTAATCCCCATCACATATTTCTCCCATCCACCCACCCGCCTCTCCTCTCATAACCATCAGTTTGTTCTTTATAGTTAAGAGTTTGTTTCCTGGTTTGCCATTCTCTCTCTCTCTTTTTTTTCCCCTACCTGTGTTCATCTATTTTGTTTCTTAAATTCCACATGGGTGAAATCATATGTTATTTGTCTTTCTCTATCATTTCACCAATGAATTCTTCTTAAAAACAATTTACCTAGGGTGGCTCAGTCAGTTAAGCATTAGACTCTTGGCTTCAGCTCAGGTCTGATCTCAGGGACGTGATCTTGAACCCTGTGTTGGGCTCCATGCTCAGCGTAGCTTGAGTTTCTCTCCCTCTCCCTCTGACCCTCCCTCCCTCCCTCTCTCTCTCAAATAAATAAATAAATCTTAAAAAAAAAAAACTTAGCTAAATTTTTTTTCCCCATAAAAGTCCTGAGTCTACCTCCTGTAACTGGGACACTATTGTTTTTTTACCTAAATCTGTATACTCTGAATTGCAATTCTTTGATCTCAATATAAACATTGCCTCTTAAACTGGTTTCTTTTTGGGTTGACAGAGATTATCTATTAGGACTTAGGTTTCAAAACATGGTTGCTAAGTAATTCAAAGTATGTGAATTAGCATTCCTTCTGATATCATGCTTCACATACATGTTCCTAGGGTAGCATTTGTCTGGATTTCAGGAGATATTACTAACTTCAAATATTCAGTTCTGTACTCCTTTAATATTTTTTAAACTACAACTTAAAAACAGTTTCACCTACATGTTAAATATATGATCATGATAATTTATATGTCTGAGGGCAGAATAGAAGATACTTTTCTGCTTTCCAACTGAGCTGAATAAACACTAAAAAATTCTAACTCCCTAACTCTCTGTTATCTATTATTACAGTGCCATCAGCTCAGGCCAGGATTTTTATAATAATCTTGTAGAGTATAGTTGCCTTTTTAATATCAAAAATGTTTCATTTGTGTGTATTTCTATGATAGATTGCTTTGCAAATAGGACTCTCACATTTTATGTTGTTTATTAATTTCAAGTGTATGGGTTTCATTTTCTAATTCTTTTCCAAAAATCCTGGGAAAACACATGATATTCCTTTATAATTTTATTGATTCACATTTCTTCGGTAAAAATAAATTATTATAAATGTATCTGATTGACCACCCATGACTTCTTGGGAATGCAGTGAATATACAAAGTTGTTTTGAGGTCCTCTAATTTTAATTTAAATAAGATACCTTTAGTGCCTATGCTGGAGAATGGATAGTTGCTGAAGACGACATGCATTAAGAATGACATGGGGTCGAGGTCATTGTACTTTCCTATGTCCTCTCTATAAACCATGAAAATAATATATTTTTTGGGGGGGAAGGATGGAATTTTGATATTTCAGCCACAGAGCTGAGGAATCTGGCATAAATTTGGGGTATTTATTTAAATCCTAATAAAGATAGAACAAAAAGAAACTGTGTGTCCCATTTTTTAAATTTCAAAATGTCATTTTAGCAAACTGATTCGCTTGATAATTATTAGTGAATTCTAAGTTGTTGTATAACAAACCAAAATTCAGCATACAAGTCTCCTAAATTATGATAGAAATTTTTGATCAGTATGCATTTGATGGATCAGATGCGTTAGGTAAAAAGTTCCAGAGGCACATTCTTTGGATAGTTGAAAGAAATACAATAGAAAGACAACAGGTGTGACCACATACTCAGATGGGATGTGCAGGCTTAGTGAAAGAAACTGTAGGCGATGAGAGTCCAAGGCATGCACGGTGTGTGCAGGTTGTCCCGATCCTCAACATATTTTCTGTGTCCCAAAGCACAAGATGATTTCAACCAATTTTCTCCACTTGATGTGAAGAAAAACAAAGAGAAAAAAAATCTATATGTAAGACATTTTTCTATGGAAGAAATTAAAAGTGGGCAACCTGCCATCTTCAAGAAAACAAAAGCAAAAATGTTGTTAGATATTTCGTATCGGCATACTATAAAGAGAAGACGTACAAGTTATTTTTATATATTCTCATTTAAAATAAAATAAAACAGCTGTTATATAAATAAACTTGTTCCAAGGGAGGATTTAATATAATTTTACACAACTCTACAATACCATTCTTTCCAGCAATTCAGCATGTGAATGATAAAAATGATGGAGTGTTTAAACAGATGTGTTTATGTAGTTTTCAAAGTGGCTTTTTTTGACTTAGTAGTGTGGCATTCTATCTGCAAAACTAATTGCAACATTGACTTCTTTCTTCCACCAGCCACAGTTCCTAAAGCTTGGGGGCTTTCTCACTGATAATGGAATAATAACTGGGGAGTCAGGGTGTGAAAAATAAACATGATGCCTGCGGATTGGCTACATATGAAACAAACTATTTAGAGGAAATACAACGTATAAGAGTCTGAAAATCAAAGCATAATCCTTGAAAAATAACAGAAACTCTGTAATTAAATTTATGTAAGAACAATTTAATTATAATTTTAAGATCAGCACACCCACAAAGGAAATCAAACAAAACCACTTACCATGTGGTTTTTTTCCTCTTTTCAAGTATGTGACAAAATTTGTATGAGATATATTTTTTTCCCTAACCTGGGTGTCAATAATATTATTAAGGTTTTGTAATTCTGCAGTTGAATTTAATACCAGGAGAACAAATGCTAATGTCCACATTACATAAATTAATAGGAAATAATGTCCTAATAATACAAGAATTTGAATGCTCACAAAGATTAAATGTTTACAGAAAAGAAAAGGACGCTATTTTTTTCAGAAAATAATTCCTAAAATACTCTGGAAAGCAGCAGAAGGCGGTAAAATTATGATTACAATATCAAGGTGATGTCTGTTATTCACACACTGACATATCATGGCCCCATCATCAATTCTCCAGCTGCCAAAGTGGTAGTGAGTATGCTTACAGATGATAGAAGCTGATGTTGCCTTTAGTAGTGCAGATAAAAAGCTTCACCACTAAGACATAATAAGCCACTTTCAGTACATTAAAAATGTATATGTTTAAAAACTCCCCCTATTAATATACAATGATGTATATTTTATAACTTGTACATTTCAGTTCTAAATTTTGTGGAAGAATGGGATAAAAGTTACACACATAGCTAGTGAGATTCCACCTGTGTCCAAAAGGGAGAAAGCACAAAATAACTTATTTTTTTAATTCCCTAAAAAATGATAAATGATGACCTGAGCTTTCCCCAAGTGCCCCTCCATAAACAACAAACACAGCTGAAAATATAACTACTCTCAGATCCCTCTGAAAGATTTGCAGAATTTACATAAATTCAGCAGGGGACTATATTAAGTGTGTTTCAACCAGCAGGAGTGTTCTGTATTTTATGGCTTTCTCTTATGCAAATACACTCTTCAGGAGATATATTTTAGGTTAAATAAATTTTTTAAAAACACAAGCTCCTTGTACATGTTAGCAGTGCTAAAAAGAAAACTCCAGGCCTAAAATGGTGTCACTTAGGTTATGGTCCCAAGTCAGTAAACCAAGACTTAATACCTAAACTAACTGCAGTTTCAGCTCCCACGAATGTAACCTTTGACCTGTCAGAATTTTTTAATGGGCACCAATGAGTCTGTCACATGACCATCTCCACACCCCAAAGGAAGACGACATAATCTGCATGATAAGACACTCTGTACTTTCCCCTAAGGGATAATGACTGTCTGGAACAATCCTTTCTTGTCCTTTGCTTATAACTTTCTTGACCCACCCTCCTTCCTATAAACACCTTCCATTTTGTACAGCTCCTTTGAGTTTCCCTCTACTTGCTAGAAGGGATGCTGTCTGATTCATGAGTTGTTTAATAATTAGATCTTCAAATTTACTTCGTTGAATTTTGTTTTTTAACAGAGGTAATGTAGGACTATATCTATAGGTTGTACAATTTGTTTTTTTTTTCAAATCTTGTATCTTATACATTGAGAAATAAAGCCCATCTCTGAAAAATGGCCCTGTAACAAAGCCTTTTAATTTTTTTGAAATAATTAAAAATTGTACAATGTTAGTTGCAATAAAATATTTAACTAATATATTGGATGAGATGCCTTTGACTGTAAGGAAAAGAAACCCTCAATTCCTTTTGATTTGAATAGTGAGAACATTTATTATCTCCCAAACAAGAAGTCTGAAAATAGAACTGCTCCAAAAATGACACGGCAGAGCTCTGGATTCACTTCTCTGCATGTTTGACTCTGTCCTCCTTGGTATGTTGGCTTCATCTTAAGTCTCATAACAAGACTGTTGCAGTTTCAACCCTCAAATCCATTAGCAGCCAGAAAACAAGGCAACTAGGAAGCATTCACCAGCAGCACCACGCCCCAAGAATTTCCTTTATAGTTTCAAGTCACATGGTTATTCTTAAACCAATCACTCTGGAGGACAAAGGGATTATGAAGAATGGCTTATTTTGAGGATGAAATTTCATTACTACATTTCATCAAATGAAATTGATGTTGAGATGTCAACTTCCAGAAATTCTGTATCTTCATCCTTGTATTTGATATCAGGATGGAGTTTTCTTGGGAAGAACCCAACGGTTATGAAAATAGTGTATATTCAATAAACACAATTTTATTTGCTCAAATAGGAAATGGCCTTATTTTCAACTATTAATTACTAAAACAAAGCATCCCTTTTTCAGACAAATGAGAACAATGGAATAATAGTCTTTGATGACTAATAAAAAGTCTATGATAACCAAGAAGATAACTAAAGACTGATTATATTTTGTTCTACTTTGCACATATGTACAAAGTAGTCTATGTAGTCCATGTACCCTTAAGTTTCCACACAATGAAAACAGAATATTTAGAAGGCAAGCAATATGTATTATAGGACTTTCTCTTTATGAAATTCCTTGAAATATTATTTGATCTAATAATAGTCATGTTATGTAGTCTTTAATCAACCAGCTACTGAGATTCTACCCGTACCAACAGGGGAACCAACACAGAATAACCTTTCTTTTTTAATTCATGGAAAAAAGAATAATGATAACCTGAATTTTTCCCAACTACCCCTGCTTAAACAGCGAACACAGCTGAAAATACCATTTCCTCAGGCCCTTCTGAGAAATTCATGAAAATCACAGAAATGCAGCAGGGGACCTTATTAAGTGTGTTTCAATCAGCAGGAAAACTTGTATTTTATGGTTTTTTCCTATGCAAATATATTCCTCAGAAGATATATTTTAAGTTAGGTAAATTTTTAAAAAATACATGTGCATGTGCATATTAAAGTTCAAAGTGAATGAATGAGAAATTGCTCATAATTTTCAAGGAAACCTTGCATTGATGGCCACATTCCTCCCTTTTGTGAAAAGTAATGAGCTTTGATTATAACTTGGGTTTTGATTTAAACATCCTTCTTGACTATTAGTCTTGAAGCAGTATTTCTAATATGTCACTTGAGGAACAAAACAAGAAAAAAAATGAGGGAGTGAAAGTAAGAAGTTTAAGAAAATTTTTTTTTACTATGTTGCTTTATGTATTAACAGAAATTCATATAATAGAAATGTAGTGGCAATGGCAGGAGCAATGATTAAAAAACAAAAATCCTGTATGTCCCTGGTATATTATGCTGTACCCAGTACTCTTGATGTTGGTACTAGTTGTGAGAACAGAACAAAAGAAATAGAAGACAAAAAAACCCTCTCAGATTTAGTACTGAAACCCAAAAGAGGTAAGCAGATAATTTTATAACCTCAAATTAAATAACAACAATGTCTAATCTGTTAGTTTAGCAGCTGGGATTACTATTTAGCTACCAATCTGGCTTTTAAGTGATAGCCAACTCATAGTGTCCCTGGGACTTGCAAACACTGTATATGAATATTTGTTTGTGAAAATGAGATACTTAAGAGATCTGCTGTATTTTTTCTGAAAGTTTCCCTCAGATAGTATAATTAATGGCAAAGGAAAATACAAATGCCTTCAAATATCTTCCTTGCTAAAACAACACAGAGCCTAAATGTCTGTAGTGAGCACTTACTATTTGCTTAGAGTTTAATTAGAAAATCTCCATCCAAAAGAAGGTGAAAAATATCCTAGACATCTAGGAAAACCACAAAATGAACATCATACTTAATGGTGACAGATGGGGAACAAAAGAAGGATGTCTGTTCTGGCCATTTCTATTCAATTTTGTGCTGAAGGTTTTAGCCAAAGCAATTAACCAGGGAAAAAAGACAACATTTGGGTTAGGGGGGAAAAAAAGTAGTAAAACTATGTCTAATAGCAGGTGTCATAATCATATAGACAGAAAATCCTAAGTAATCCACTAATAAATAGCTGTTAGAACTAATAGTAAGTTCAACAAGGCTTCAAGATACAGATCATTATAAAAATTATACTTCTATAAAGTAGCATTGAACAATAAAATTAAGAAAAACCTCCACTTACAAACCAAAAAGAATAACATATTTAGAAATAAATAGAGCAAAAGAAGTGTAAGAATTGTATACTGAAAACTGCAAAATGTTGAAAAAAATGAAAGGCGATCTTAAATGGAAAGGCATCTATGTTTATGAATCAGCAGATTGAATATTGTTAGGATGGCAATACTCCACAAATTGTTTTGCCAATTGAGTACAATCCTTGTCAAAATTGCAACCGAACTTCCACAGAGATTGACAGCTAAAACTAAAATTCACATGAAAATTCAAATTATCCAGAATAGCAAAAAACAATCTTAAAAAGAAGATTCACATTTCCCAATTTTAATGTCCCTATGGTAAGCAAGATAGCATGGTAGATCAATGGAATATAGTGTAGGTCAGTAGAATATATTTAAGAGTCCAAAAATTTACCCTTACATTTATTACTGATAAATTTTAACAAGGCATCAAGACAATTTAATGAGTTGAAAATAGTCCTTTCCACAAATGCTGCTGGGACAAGAGGCTGTCCACATACAGTAGAATGAAGTGGGAGTCTCTACTTCACACCACGGACAAAAAACTAACTCAAAATGGACCATAGACCTAAGTGTCAGTGCTATAACTATAAAAGTCTTAGTAGAAAACATAGGATGAATCTTCATGACCTTGGCGTAAGCAGGGATTTCTTAGACATGTTACCAAAAGCACATGACAAAAGAAAAAATTGATAAATTATACTAATCAAAATTTAAAATGTGTGTGCTGTATTGTAAAGTGGTGTAATTACCTGCAAAGCACTTCAACAACTCCACAAATTTTTAAACGTAGAGTTTGCTTATGATCCATCATTTCTATGCACATATCCAGGAGACATGATCACATGTCTACACAAAATCTGTACCTGAATGTCCATAGTAGTTTTATTCATAATAGCCCCAAAGTGGAAACAACTCCAACGTCATCAACAGATGAAAGAATGAGCTACATCATAAAAAGGAATAAAGTTCTAAGGCATGCTACAGCATGGATGAACTTTAAAAACATTGTACTAAGTGAAAGAAACCAGTCACAATAAGTCACATATGTATGATCTCCATTACATGAAATGTCCAGAACAGGTAAATATATAGAGACAGAAAGCAGGTCAGTTGTTCCTCAGAGCTGGGAGTACAGAATAGAATGACACTCCTGAAGCTTCTTTTGGGGGTGCTGAAAATATTCTAAAGTTAGATTGTTGTTATGGATGCACTAAAATCCATTAAATCATCTGTTTATAAAGCTATTAATAAAATTAATATTACTTGCTTTAGCAATAGTGTAAAAAACAGATATAATCAGAAAGTAGAAACCTAAACCTGTTCAAAGGAGAAAAGAAATTATTTGGGGATTATCTTTTCTTTTCGATTATGCATACTATTATCCTCTTCCATTAGTCTTTCCAGAAGTTATAATATAATTACATTTTTGAAAAGCAGATACTATGTAATCATTGAGCCTTTGCTCAGTTACTTGTTATTATGCTAAATAAATAATTTCCTATATTCATACAATAAGCATTGTGCTTTTTGGAAAATATTAATAAAGCATTTAAATTCCAGTGAATATCTAGGAATTTAGGGTATTTTACATGGGTAAAATGTTGTAATTTCATTTTAAATTTGTTTGTTTTAATTGCACTGTGTTTAGTGATGTGACTTATACGTAACTTATGTGTTTTCTTTTTATGTGGGTAATTTATATATCCAATTTCCACTAATGGTACAAAAATAGCAAGCCCTCATAGGTAAAATCAACTCTCTTTAGTATACTAGTGAATTTTCTGTGTCTGTACTAGGATCATTTTCCAAATTACCAAGGATGATACAAATATTAAAAGTAAAGTTATTGAGAGAAATGAATAAACTACAGGCTGTAAACTCTTTCTTTCAAATTTCAACCCATAATCAATTAATATTTTTTAAGTTGAAAAAATTCCTTTCATCAACAACAAAGATACTGACATGAAACAAATCAAAATATAGTCCTTAATATAGTTCTAATGATTTTCTACCTAGGGGACTTTGTCAATCAGTGTACGTCTATGATTACTGATACCTTTCTACCTTGACAAATACTTTTAAAAATACAGAATATAATACTGTATACGGTACAGTAATTTTTTGATACTGTAATGCCTCTATTATCTAGAGAAAAGATGTTGATAAATTATTACTACAAATAATCAAATATAATTCTTGATATACAAAAGAAGTTATTTTTCAACACTTGGGTGGCTCAGTCAGTTAAGGGTCTGCCTTTGTCTCAGGTCATGATTCTGGGGTCCTGGGATTGAGTTCTGCATCAGGCTCCTTGCTCACCTGGGAGCCTGCTTCTCCCTCTGCCTGTCATTCCCCCTGCTTGTGCTCTCTCTCTCTTCTGACAAATAAATAAATAAAATCTTTAAAAAAATTAAAAATTAAAAAGAAGTTATTTTTCATTAATGGCTTCTCTATGTGATATTTTCTGAGTATATTGGTTTCTTTAGAACATAACCCTGAATCTTTAGTTTGTTACTCTAACATAATTTCAAATTTATTGTAATATATGTATATATTAATTTTGACAGATAGATGATAGATAAATAGATAACACAGTCTTGGGCTATCATCACTAATAGACGCAAGAAATGGAATAGAAAGAAGGAAAATTACTGTTTGTTATAAAATAAATAACCTAAATATTAGAATAAAAATGTTATTTTTTAAAAGTAACTTTTTAAAAAAAGTTTGAGAAAAGAACAACAAAATTGCAATAATGGTTGCCATTATCATTACTTTCATTCTTCTTATATCTAGGAACAAGATGATAGAAAAAGCAAAGAAAGCTATTATTTTCATTCTCTCCACCAATCAAGCAATGACAAGGAACTGTCCTTTTCTGATTGAGAGAAAGGGAGTTGGCAGATGAGAAAAGTACCAACAAAAGGCCTAGGTTGTTATGAACTGTGTGACTTGTCCTGAAAAGACTCTGTCTCGAGATTCAGCACCTCAGACAATCAGTTGGATGAAAAAGCCACTATAGTGAGTGAAAGTATTGACATCTCCTTTCAAAATAGTGCATAAAAATTAAGAGAAAACCATTTGATAGAAATGATCACCCCTCATTATGCAAATAATCTGTAAATTTATGCTAAGATATTTTCTTAAAAGCGTCTCTCAAGTGCTATTGATTATTAAATTAGAAATCCAACTAAATAAAATTACATCTAGATAAGGACACTTAAGCAGCAAAACCAATACCTACGAAAATACAGAATGAAATGTACCCACACGTTGAAATAATTAACTTTACATGGTGAGATTATGAATATCATTTAATGTTTTCTACTTTTACATTTCCAAATTTATTTAATTAAGAGTGTTTTTATAAGAAAAAATATCAACTTTCCTTTTAAAGTATTGGTAAGGTTCTTCTTCTCAAACCACTTTACCCTCTACCTTCTCTCTTTATTTATATATGTATATGGAAAGTGTTAAAATATTCATAGGAAAGATACTAGGTAAATAAGAGCTATTATTAAAGACGAAGATTTCTCAAACTTATTTTTTCTAAGATTTTGTTTTTAAGTAATCTCTACACCCAGTGTGGAGCTCAAACTCACAAGCCGAAGATCAAGAATTGCATGTTCCACCAACTGAGCCAGCAAGAAGCCCTGATTTCTCAAACTTTTAACTGTATCTTTGCCCCCAAATAATTTGAGGAAAAACTAATAAAAAATCTTCCCCAAAACTAATTTAATGCCTAAACCTAAAGAAATTGATACAAGTCCAGTTAGATTGTAATTTGATGACACTTACATTAAAATAATATTCTGCAGCTATTTGTTTAAAATGCTTTTTATACACTATTAATTAGTACATTCTCTATGACAGATACATATTTTTAGTTATATACCAGGCATTTCTTCAATATTTCCTGCATTTTCTTTGCGCATACCAAGTAATAATAATGACAACAATATTAGCAACAAAAGTCTTCCCATGTGCCAAATGTTTTTCAAAATGTTTCACGTTAATGAAATCATTTAATCATCAAAATGATCTTTTGAAATATTAATAATCCCATTTTATGATTGAGGAAACTGGACCCAGAAAGGTTGACTAACTTCCCAAGGTCACAGAGCATGTAAATGGTGGAACTGGGATTGAATCAAGAAGAATGGATTCAAGCTCAACTTTTTACCACTGTACTCTACTTTGAATCTTCCCGTAACACTCACACACAGACACAGACTCACACAGACACAGACACACACACACACACACACTCCACATGCCTGTATACACTTACATGGCTTCATTTAAATTTTGTTTAAATTCTATCCTTCCCCAAGCTAACAACAGCTCAATCTTTTCCTTTATTTCATGTAACATCCCATGGAACCTCTGGTGGACTGTTACCCTCATTGCATGAGTCAATAAACTTGACTTTATTCGACTAAAGATCTGTCCTTGGTGGTCTTATACTGATTACATAGAACAATTTCCACACTCTAGAAGGTACTTTATTATATTCCCATTTTCCTGAGGTCAATTAATTTGCTCAAACTTATGCAAATAGTAATTATCAACAAGACTCACATGCCAGGAATGATATCTCCAGAATCCTTATTCTTGATTGCTATGGTATCAAGAAATGGATTTAAGTAACCAGCATTTTGACAGCTGAAACCAAAAACAAGTATGGAATTGCCCCAGGAAATCAGGAAAATTAAGAACAATGCGCTGGCTTTGTAAAATATAAGCATTAAACATACAGGCAGAAAAAGACAGATGAAGACAAATGTGAAACTGGGATAAATACCAGCCGTGGGGAGGTGGGGCAGAGAGCCAAAAGGACAACCAGTTTCAGAAAGGAAGGTGAGGTGTTCACATGTAACTGAGCGTTTCAGTAAAGTAAGAAGAAAGGAAAAAAAAAGATTTTGAATTGAATGGAGATGTCCATGTAATCTAGAGTTGTTTTAGCAGAGTGGTGAGATGGAGTAATACATTTCAGAGGTAAAGGTTTGGGGAGGAAATTGGATACGAGAAAATGGAGATAGCAGGGGGAAAAAAAGATTTTTTAAAAAGAAACTTGCCTTAGAAAAGAAAAAGGGCTATTTTCAAATGTCAGACAAGGTCAAAATTTTTTCATTTGGTTGTCAGAAAAGTAAGGATGTTTAGGGCTAGAGGAAAGGTTCTACTCCAGAGAAAGAGGCTAAAAATAAAGGTGCAAGGAAGAGAGAACTTGGGAACACTTACTAGAGGGAATTATTGGAGGACATAACGAAAAATACAAGCAAGGTTATAATTTTGGACATTTCCACTTTTGGATATTGATAGAGAAGCTTGAAACAGATAAATTCTCCCACTGAGAACAATGGTTTGAACAAACCAAAAATTGGTTGAAAGAATAGAGGGCTTCTACCATGTCCAAGACGTACAAGGACAGATGGAGAAAGGGAAGGTTGCATCGGGGAGTTTATGTTAATGCAAGTCTTTTTCCCCTCAGACATTTGCCAAGTTTTTGTATAGGGAAA